>NC_060281.1:93244148-93258716 GCF_021613505.1 Equus quagga | reverse complement strand
GGGGGGGGGGGGGGGGGGGGGGGGGGGGGGGGGGGGGGGGCCTGAGACCTCCGAGGGAGGGCAGGTGGGGTGAGCTGGGAGGGCCTCTCTTCGGAGGCCACACTGAGCCCAGGGTGGGGCTGAGAGGGGCCCGGGCTGCTGCGAGCTGGGCGCATTGGAGAAGCCAAGCTGGGGCCCGGAAAGAGGAGCCAGAGGCCCAATGGGGCAGATTGGCAGAGGTGTCAGAGTCCAGGGACTGGAGGACCACGGGGACAAGGCAGCTGATCCTCTTATCCTGAGAATTTGAAGCAGCGGGAGCGCTGTGATTGGATTTGCGGTGGCAGAGATCCCTGCAGCCTGTGTGCGGAGGCTCACTTTGGAGAGCGGCTCAGGCAAGGAAAGTGGCTGGGAGTGGGTTGGAAGTCTGTTGAAGGGGCCCAGGTGGCAGGCATATTCTGCTGGCACTGAGAGGGGGACAGTGCAGGGGGCCAGATGGGGGCGGTAAAACTGATGAGATTTGGAGGTGGGGAGCTAGGGGCGTGTTAAGCACTGCTCTCGGGTTTGAGGCTTGGAGAGCTCCAGGGGCAGCTGATCATTTACCAAGGGTGGGCCATTTACCTGGGTGGACAGGTATGCATCTACCAAGGTGAACAGTAGTCTGGGTGTGAGCTTATCCAGGAAACTAGGTGGAAAGGCAGGCCATATACCAAGAGGGATGAGTGGATGCCAGTGGCATCCTGGAGGCTGCTGGGATTCTGTCCAGACCCCTTCAGTGGTCAGTGCACTCGTCCTGCTCCTCTGAACGTCAGTGGTTGACAGCACACAGCTGCCTCCATCTTGGAGCATTGCCCTGGGTGAGAGAGCTGCCCACACAGCAGCCCTCCAAAGCTGGGGGCAGAGCGGGACAGGGACTGACTGACAGGGGGTACAAAAGGCCAGTCCCTGCTTCGCCTCGAGGGGGTTCCATCTGTGAAGCAGCCTGTGTCTGCCCCAGCACTTCCATGTGGGATTGCATGGACACTGGCCTCTAAGCAAGAGCACCTTCTTGCTCAGCCCTCTCCACCCCTCACGAGGCCCTGTCCTGCTCCAGGGTGACCAACCATCTATCTCAGTTTCCCGGGACTAAAGAGTTTCCCAGGAGGCAGGACTTTCGGTGTACAAACGAGGATGGTTGGTCACCCCATGCTTCTGCTGTAGCCCCCAGAAAGATGTTGTAGGGGGCCGGCCTAGTGGTGCAGCGGTTAAGTGTGCACGTTCCGCTTCTCGGCGGCCCAAGGTTCGCTGGTTTGGATCCCGGGTGCGGACATGGCACCGCTTGGCAAAAGCCATGCTGTGGTAGGCGTCCCACATATACAGTGGAGGAAGATGGGCACGGATGTTAGCTCAGGGCCAGGCTTCCTCAGCAAAAAGAGGAGGATTGGCAGTAGTTAGCTCAGGGCTAATTTCCTCAAAAAAATAAAAAATAAAAAAATAAAATAAAATATGAAAAAAAAAGAGATGTTGAAGACTTGAGGTTTTTTCTTATAAGACACTGAAAAGACCATCAGTCAGTAACAGCTTTTGATCGTTACAAGCCTAGGTTGGATTTGAACGAGATTTGTAACCTGCCAAGTAAAACTCTCTATATGCTGTTATTCATCCTGATGAGCCAGGAAGAAAATAATTTATTTTATTCTTTGGAAGAAAAAGAGACCATTGATTGAAAAATCATCATAAATAAAAAATGTATTTAATTTCAAAGAAAAAAGAAACAAAAATAAGAAATATAATTTTAATAAAGAAATATTGTGAAAACTCAAGTACATTTTTTAAAATATAAAATGTTGAAAACATAAACCCAATTCAGAAAAATGTTCTGTACTCAGAGGTAGCAAGCCTCCAGATTCTACGTTTTAAAAAGGATCTTGAATTACAACAGCAGGAGCCCAAGGAAATTAATATAGCACTCTCTTTCATCTTTCTGGTGTCAAGAAATTTTTCCCAACTTGCACAATCCAGCTTTTAACTGGGGTACAACCAGAAGGACCTGCCAACTCGTGTGAAATTTTGTCTGAGCCAATGACACTACTATAAAGCTTCCATTTTTCTCAAGACAGAGTGACTGCCTTGGGACTAGGAACTGTGCCCTCATCAGTACTGGAGACCTCACCTTGCAGATCATTGGACCCAGAGCTGTGGCTCGTAGAGCATGATGAGGGTGGGGAAAACTGACAAGAATATTCTGGTTGACATCAGACACCTCAGCATGGGAAAAGCCATCACCTTTATCACTTGCCAAAGCAAAGCAAAGAAAAAAACACACTAAAGTTCATATTATACTTTAGAAATATAAAAGATTAGTCATTGAGACAGTGATATAATCTTTGTTTTTTAATGGTACTTAGAAAGTTGGCCAATCACAGAGAAATGTTCTATGCTTCTCAATATTGGTATTTAGACATTTCAGCTATGTATATACCAACCGATGCTCTGCATGTATGTATGTGTTATATAGCAAGAGTTAAATCGTTGAAAAACAAAACAGAAAAAGAGATGAAGTTGTAAGCCCTTGCACCTGAATGTGAACTTATCTGGAAATAGGGTCCTTGTAGATGTAATTAAGATGCAAATTAAGATGAGGTGATACTGGAGTGGGGCGGGCATTGAGTCCGATCTGACTGATATCCTTATAGGAAGAGGAGAAGAGACACAGAGGCAGACACACCAGAGAGGAGAATGCCACATGAAGGCACAGACACACAGGGAGAACACGGTACAATGACAGAGGGAGCGACGAAGCTATGGGCCAAGGGACACCAAGGATGGGCAGAAACACCAGAAGCTAAGACAAAGGCAGGGAACAGATACTCCCCTAGAGCATGGCCCTGCCGGCACCTTGATCTTGGACCTCTGGTCTCCAGAACTGGGAGAGAATGAATTTCTGTTGTTTGAAGCCACACAGTTTGTGGTCCTTGGTTACGGCGGCCCTAGCAGACTGATACAGATTTCTTTGCTCTTCTCCTAGGCGCACAACCTCAAAAACAAGTCATTTGAACAAGAATCCCCATTTCAGGCTTTGCTTCTAGGGAACTTGACCTAAAACAGTTGGTACCAGGAGTGGGTGGTCCTAGGAAACCAACTCTAAGGTTGGCTCTCGGAAATTGGATCACCAGCCAGCTGGTGGCAGTGAGGGACCATCACTGGTGGCAGGTGGAGAAATGATAGCCCCTGGGATGGGTAGGAGTGTGACAGTGAAAACCATCACCTGGGAGAATGGGGAGGGGAGGCAGGTGGAAGGGGAGGCAGTAGCTGGTCCAGTGTCGCAGGCGCCCGAGAGGCAGCAGGGAAATAGGAACTATGAGAGCGGTGGAACTGAGTGGCTGTGCAAAGCACTAATGATTCCCTGAGGAAAGAACACGACGTGTTGAGGAATATTCATCAACAGCACAAAGCAAAGTGTGAATGTCAGAGGCCACCTGGCACAAAACAAGAGACCCTGCAGCCAGAGGGCAGACAGGAGTGAAGATGAGGCCCCACACCCGGTGGAACACAGCAGAACTCCAGGCGGGAACCTCGGCTCAGACCAGCCTCTGGCCTCAAAGTCAGGGCTCTAATGGTGAAGGCAGGGCCCCTGACGCGCGGTGTGGGAAGAGCTGGAGCACTGTGAACCCCAGACTCCCCTGAGCCCTCTGGGCCTGCAGAATTCACCTGGGAGGCTATTACAAACACAGCTGCTAGCAACGTTCCAGGACAAGTCTTTGCACGTTCACTCCCTAGGAGTGGAATGACTGCAGCGTGAGGGTTTCCCTTCTTAGGAAACTGCCTGACTGTCTTCCAGAGTGGTGGTTCTTCGTATGTTCCCACCGTAAGTGTTATATTATCTGTTAATAAAGAGAATGTTACCTTTTCCTTTAGGATTTTTTTTTCCTTTTTCTTCCCAAAGCCCCCCGGTACATAGTTGTATATTCTTAGTTGTGAGTCCTTCTAGTTGTGGCATGTGGGATGCTGCCTCAGCGTGGCTCAATGAGCGGTGCCATGTCCGCGCCCAGGATTCGAACCGACGAAACACTGGGCCGCCTGCCACGGATCGCGCGAACTTAACCACTCGGCCTCGGGGCCAGCCCCTTCCTTTAGGATCTTAATACCTTTTATATTTTTCTTCCGTTATTGCACTGTCTAGGTCTTCCAAAACAGTGTTGATTAGAAGTGGTGACTATGGACATTCTTGCCTTATTTCTGATCTCAGGGAGCGTAGGTCCAATATTTTACCATAAAGTATGATAGAAGCTATGGTTAACACTAGGTTATTAATAAAGTTGTTCATAGTATTTCCTTATTACCTTTTAATGTGTGCAGAATCTGAAGTGGTATCCCCTCTTTTATTCCTGAGATTGGTAATTTGTGTTCATTTTTTCTGGTTGAGTCTAGTTTGTCAATTTTGTTGATCTTTTCAAAGAACCATATATTGATTTTGTTATTTTTCTCATCATTCACCTGTTTCATATATTATTGGCTACTGTTCTTATCTTTGTTATTTCTTTCTTTGTACTTTATCTTTTTAATCTTCTTTTACTTGCATCTTTTTTTTTTTTTAAGATTTTATTTTTTCCCTTTTTCTCCCCAAAGCCCTCCGGTACATAGTTGTATATTCTTCGTTGTGGGTCCTTCTAGTTGTGGCATGTGGGATGCTGCCTCAGCGTGGTTGGATGAGCAGTGCCATGTCCACGCCCAGGATTCGAACCAACGAAACACTGGGCTGCCTACAGCAGAGCGCACGAGCTTAACCACTCGACCACTGGGCCAGCCCCTTTTACTTGCATCTTAACGTGGAACTTCTTGTCATTTATTTCTTTTCTTTTCTTTTTTGCTGAGGAAGATTCTCCCTTTGCTAGCATCTGTGCCAATCTTCCTCTCTTTTGTATGTGGGTTGCCACGACAGCATGGCCACTGACGAGTGGTATATGTCCGTACCCGGGAAACAAACCCAGGCCACTGAAGCAGAGCGTGTCAAACTTAACCACTAGGCCACAGGGTGAGCCCCCTTATTTCATTGCTTTTATATCTTCTTTTCTAACATAAATATTTGAAACTATAAATTCCTCCCTAAATATTACTTAAGTTGCATATTGAAATTTTGACATATTGTACTTTTATCATTAAATTTGAAATATTTTCTTATTTCTCTTTTGATTTCTTTTTTGACACATGAATTATTTAGAAGTATGTTGCTTAATGTTCAAATATCTGGAAGTTTTCTACATATTTTGGCTTTTATCTAATTCTTTTAAAAAATTATTTTATTGAGGTCATAATGGTTTATAACATTGTGCAATTTCGGGTGTACGTTATTATATATCAGTTTCTGTATAGATTGCATTGTGCTCACCACCAATAGTCTAATTTTTATCCATCATCATACATATGTGCCCCTCTACCCTTTTCACTCCCCAACCCCCTTCCCTCGGTAACCACTGATCTGTTCTCTTTGTCCCTGTGTTTCTTTATCTTCCACAGAAGAGTGAATTCATACAGTATTTGTCTTTCTCTGTCTGGCTTATTTCGCTTAGCATAATACCCACAAGGTCCAACCATGTTGTTGCAAATGGGACAATTTTGTCTTTTTTACAGCTGAGTAGTATTTCACTGTGTATATACACCACATCTTCTTTATCCAATCATCAGTCGATGGGCACTTGGGATGCTTCCACTTCTTGGCTATTGTGAATAGTGCTGCAGTGAACATTGGGGTGCAGAAGTCTCTTTGAATTGTTGATTTCAAGTTCTTTGGATAAATGCTCAGTAGTGGGATACCTGGATCATATATTGTTCCTATTTTTAATTTTTTGAGAAATCTCCATACTGTTTTCCATAGTGTCTGCACCAGTTTGCATTCCCACCAGCAGTGTGTGAGGGTTCCCTTTTCTCCACATCCTCTCCAACATTTGTTATTTTTTGTCTTGCTAATTATAGCCATTCTGACAGGTGTAAGGTGATAACTCATTGTAGTTTTGATTTGCATTTCCCTAATAATTAGTGATTTTGAACATCTTTTCACGTCCCTATTGGCCATCTGTATATCTTCTTTGGAAAAATGTCTGTTCATATCCTCTGCCCATTTTTTGATGGGATTGTTTGTTTTTTTGTTGTTGAGTTGCATGAGTTCTTTATATATTTTGGAAATTAGCCCCTTATTAGATACATGATTTGCAGATATTTTCTCCCAGTTGGTGGGTTGTCTTTTTGTTTTATTCTTGACTTACTTTGCCTTGCAGAAGCAATTTAGTCTGATGAAGCCTCATTTGTTTATTTTTTCTTTTGTTTCGCTTGCCTGTGTAGACATGTATTTGAAAAGATGCTGCTAAGGCTGAAGTCAAACAGCGTACTGCCTATATTTTCTTTTAGAAGTTTTATGGTTTCAGGTCATATATTCAAATATTTTATCCATTTTGAGTTAAATTTTGTGTATGGTGTAAGATAACGGTCTACTTTCATTCTTTTGCATGCAGCTGTACAGTTTTACCAACACCATTTACTGAAGAGACTATCTTTCCTCTGTCATAAGTTCTTGGCTCCTTTGTCAAACATTAGCTGTCCATAGACGTGTGGGTTTATTTCTGGGCTCTCAATTCTATTCCATTGATCTTTTGTCTGTTTTTGTGCCAGTATTATGCTGTTTTTATTTCTATGGCTTTGTAGTATGTTTTGAAGTCAGAGATTGTGATGCCCCCAGCTTTGTTCTTTTTTCTCAGAATTGCTTTAGCTATTTGAGGTCTTTTGTTGTTCCATAGAAATTTTAGGATTCTTTTTTCTATTTCCATGAAGAATGTCATTGGGATTCTGATTGCGATTGCATTGAATCTGTAGATTGCTTTGGTTAATATAGGCACTTTAACTATGTTTCTTCTTCCAATCCATGAGCATGGAATAACTTTCCATTTCTTTATGTCTTCTTCAATTTCTTTCAATAATATCTTCTAGTTTTCAGTGTATAAGTCTTTCACCTCCTTGAATAAATTTATTCCTAGATATTTTATTCTTTTCATTGAGATTGTAGATGGGACTGTATCCTTGAGTTCTCTTTCTGCTAGTCTGTTATTAGTATATAGAAATACAACTGATTTTTGTATGTTGCTTTTGCATCCTGCAACTTTGCTGTAGTTGTTCATTATTTCTAATAGTTTTCTGGTGGATTCTTTAGGATTTTCTATATATAGGATCACACAGTCCACAAATAGCAGGAGTTTGATTTCTTCCTTTCCAATTTGGATACCTTTTATTTCTTTTTCTTGCCTAATTGCTCTGGCCAAAACCTCCAGTACTATGTTTAATAGGAGTGGCAAAAGTGGGCACCCTTGTCTTCTTCCTGTTCTCAGAGGGATGGCATTCAGCTTTTCCCCATTGAGTATGATGTTGGCTATGGGTTTGTCATATATGGCTTTTATTATGTTGAAGTACTTTCCCTCTATACTCATTTTATTGAGAGTTTTTATCATAAATGGATGTTGGATCTTGTCAAATGCTTTCTCCGCATCTGTTGAGATGATCATGTGATTTTTACTCCTCATTTTGTTAATGTGGTTTATTACATCAATTGGTTTGCAGATGTTGAACCATCCCTGCATCCCTGATATAAATCCCACTTGATCATGGTGTATGATCCTTTTAATGTATTGCTGTATTTGGTTTGCTAATATTTTGTTGAGGATTTTTTTTTTTTGGTGAGGAAGATTGGCCCTGAGCTAACATTTGTTGCCAATCTTCCTCTTTTTGCTTGAGTAAGATTGTTGCTGAGCTAATATCTGTACCAGTCTTCCTCTATTTTGTATGTGGGATGCCACCACAGCATGGCTTGATGAGTGGTGTGTAGGTCCGTGCCCGGGATCCAAACCTGCAAACCCCAGGCCACCTGAAGTAGGGCATGCAAACTTAACCATTACACCACTGGGCCAGCCCCAAGGATTTTTGCATCTATATGCATCAGTGATATTGGCCTGTAATTTTCCTTCTTTGTATTGTCCTTATCTGGTTTTGGTATCAGGGTGATGGTCTCATAGAATGAGTTATGAAGAATTCCATCTTCCTAAATTTTTTGGAATAGTTTGAGAAGGATAGGTATTAAATCCTCGTTGAATGTTTGGTAGAATTCTCTGGAGAAGCCATCTGGTCCTGGACTTTTGTTTTTTGGGTGCTTTTTGATTACTGTTCCAATCTCTTTACTTGTGATTGGTCTAATCAGATTCTCTATTTCTTCTTGATTCAATTTTGGGAGGTTGTATGAGTGTAAGAATATCCATTTCTTCTAGGTTGTCCAATTTGTTGGCATATAGTTTTTCATAGTCTTCTCTTATAATCCTGTGTGTTTCTGTGGTACCCATTGTAATTTCTCCTCTTTCATTTCTAATTTTATTGATTTGAGCCTTCTCTCTTTTTTTCTTAGTGAATCTGGCTAAGGGCTTGTCAATTTTGTTTATCTTCTCAGAGAACCAGCTCTTAGTTTCATTGATCCTTTCTACTGTTTTTTTTTTTTTTGGTCTCTATTTCATTTATTTCTGCTCTAATTTTTATTATTTCCCTCCTTCTGCTATCTTTGGGCTTTGTTCTTCTTTTTCTAGTTCTGCTAAGTGTAGTTTAAAATTACTTGTCCGAGATTTTTCTTCTTTGCTGAGGTGGCCCTGTATTGCTATGAATTTCCCTCAGAACCACTTTTGCTGTGTCCCATAGGAGTTGATATAATGTATTTTCATTTTCATTTTTCTCCAGGTATTTTTTTGATTTCTCCTTTTATTTCTTCATTGATCCAATGGTTTTTCAGTAGCATGTTGTTTAGTCTCCACATCTTTGTCACTTTCCCAGTTTTTTTCTTGCAATTGATTTCTAGTTTCATAATATTGTGGTCGGAAAAGATCCTTGATATGATTTCAATCTTCTTAAATTTATTGAGGCTTGCCTTCTTCCCAGTGTATGCTCTATCTTTAAGAATGTTGCATGTGCACTTGAGAAGAATGTGTATTCTGCTGGCTTTGGATGGAATGTTGTATATATATATAAAGTCCATCTGCTGAAGTGTTTCATTTAACTCCACTGTTTCCTTGTTGACTTTCTGTCTGGATCATCTATCCATTGATGTAAGTGGGGTGCTGAGGTCCCCTTCTATTATTGTGTTGCTGTTAATTTCTCCCTCTAGGTCTGTTAATACTTGCTTTATATACTTTGGTGCTCCTGTGTTAGGTGCATAGATATTCATAAGTGTTATGTCCTCTTGGTGGAGTCATCCTTTTATCATTATATACTGCCCCTCTTTGTCTCATTGCCTTTTTTATCTTGAAGTCTACTTTGTCTGATATACATATGGCAACACCTGCTTTCTTTTGTTTGTCATTTGCTTGGAGTATTGCCTTCTATCCCTTCACTCTGAGCCTGTATTTGTCTTTAGAGCTGAGATGTGTATCCTGGAGGCAGCATATTCTTGGGTCTTGTTTTTTAATCCATCCAGCCACTCTGTGTATTTTTTTTTCTGAGGAAGATTTGCCCTGAGTTAACGTTCATGCCAGTTGTTCTCTGTTGTTTAGTATTTAGGCTGCTGGCACAGCATGGTCGCTGACAGAGTGGTGTAGGTCCATGCCCAGGAACCAAACCCAGGCCGCTGAAGCAGAGCATGCCGAACTTAACCACTAGGCCACCAGGGCTGACCCACTCTGTGTCTTTTTTTGGAGAATTCAATCCATTTATGTTTAGAGTTATTTTTGATATACAAGAGCTTAGTACTGCCATTGTATGTCTTGCTTTCCAGGTGTTCTATATTTCCCTTGTTTCTGTTCCCTTGTATTTCCTACTGCCATTTCAGTTTGGTGGTTTTCTGTGATGGTTTTCACAGTTTTCTCTTTATTTATGATTTGTATCTTTCTCTGATTTTTTTCTATAGTGGTTACCACAAGTTTTGTATACCGTAAGGTTTGTTGACGGTCCTTTTTCTGATAGCATCTTATCTCCATTAGCCTAAGCAGGTTCCTCTTTTCCTATTCCCCTTCTAAGCTATTGTTGTCACAAATTGTTCTGTTTTGTGTTGTGAATTTGTGATTAAAATGAAGTATTTATAGTTATTTTTGATGCTTTCCTTCCCTTTACTTTTTATGTAATAATTAAACGTTTGACAACCTGTTCTGATAGAGCTTCAATTTTCTGATTTTGTCTGAGTATTTATCTCCTTACTCAAGGCTTTGTAAACCTTTGCCTTTTTGTTTCAGATGTGGGGCATCATTGGTCATTTCTTGTAAGGGAGGTCTAGTGGTGACGAACTCCCTTAGCTTTTGTTTATCTGGGAAAGCTTTTATTTCTCCATTGTATCTGAAGTATAGATTTGCTGGATAGAGTATTCTTGGCTGAAAGTTTTGTCTTTTAGTATTTTGAATATATTGCTCCAGTCTCTCCTAGCCTGTAAGTTTTCTGCTGAGAAATCCACTGAAAGCTGGATAGAAATCTGCAGAATAAGTTCTTTTGTAGGTTATTCTCTTCTGCCTTGCTGCTGCCCTTAATATGTTTTTCTTTGTCATTGACTTTTGTCAGTTTTACTGTTATATGCCTTGGAGAAGATCCTTTTGCATTGATGTAATTAGGCGTTCTATTGACTTCATATACTTGTAAGTCCAGTTCCTTCCCCAGGTTTGGGAAGTTCTCAGCTATTATTTCTTTGAACGAGCTCTCTGCTCCTTTCGCCCTCCCTTCTCCCTCTGGAATATCTCTAATCCTTATTATTTGCTAATTGTGTTGGATATTTCTCAGAATTCCTTCATTTTTTTAAAGTCTTATTTCTCTCTCCTCCTCCACCAGAAGTATTTCTATATTTCTGTCCTCTAAATTACTACTTCTGTCCTCCATAACATCAGCTCTGTTTGTTAAGGTTTCTAGATTCCTTTTTTATCTCATTCATGGTGTTCTTCATCTCCAGAATTTCTATTTTGTTTTTTTTTAGCTTCAACATCTTTGGTGAAGAATTCCTTCTGCTCGTTAATTTTATTCCTGAGTTCATTGAACTGTCTTTCTGAGTTTTCTTGTAACTCGTTGAGTATCTTTGTGACAACTATTTTGAATTCTCTGTCATTTAGAATGTAAATTTCTGTGAGTTCAAGATTGGTTTCTGGGGCTGGGCTGGTGGCATAGTGGTTAAGTTCATGCACTCTGCTTCAGGCACCTGGGGTTTGCAGGTTCCAATCCAAGGTACAGACCTGGCACTGCTCATCAAATCATGCTGTGGTGGCATCCCACATAAAATAGAGGAAGACTGGCACAGATGTTAGCCCGGCAGCAATCTTCCTCAAGTGAAAATAAGAAGATTGTCAATGGATATTAGCTCAGGGCCAATCTTCCTCACAAAAGAAAAAAGAAAAAAGAAAAGATTGGTTTCTGGAGACTTGTCATTTTCCTTCTGCTCTGGGGTGTTAATGTAGTGGTGTTTGATGAAGTGATCTTTTGCCAGCATGCAGCGGTAGTATGAGGTTGCAGATTCCACCTGCCACTCCTCAGGGTGGGGGCAGGAACTGTGTTTTCTGAACCCACCGCATCTGCTGGAAATTGTTTTGATAAGGCTTGTCTGCCTTTGCCCACCGGCCACAGCTGCTTGGTGGGTCAAACACGCAAGTGCAGACCCTCTGGTGTGGAACAGCTGCCTTGGCCGGGGACTGGCCGAGTTGGTGAGTTAGGCGGGGAGATGGCTGGTGCTTTCTTTCACATGTGCAGACCCGCTCTGCATTCACGGGTGGTGTTCCTGGGCTGCTGTGCTTGGTGGGGGTGCCCATGTGGTGGCTGAGCCATGCCACTTGGTGTGGAGTGTTCTTGCAGGCCGGGCTGCACTCCAAAAGTGAAAGCTTTTGCATACAGTCTTGCCTGCTCCCCCGCCTCCTCTTACAGTCACACACCAGCTGCTGAGTGAGGACCCACAAACTAGGTCGCTGCCACTGGGGAGAGGGAGGAGATCCACTCATCTCCTTCCACTACTTCCCGGGGGTCCAGTACCCCCACCTTCACATGTGTGGTCATGTCGCTCTCTGAGACGTCTTATTGTGCTTTGTAGGGAATCCTCCGTTGGTTAATGAACATCCATTTGGTTGTAACTTAGGGAGAAGAGACTAAGAGAACAGCTCACTCCACAATGATGCTGACCTCACTCTCCAGTTTTTATCTATTTCTAACTTAATCCCATTGCTGGGCAGAGACTGCATTCTGTAAGATTTCAATCTTTTGAAGCTTCTTGAGACTCATTTTATGGCCCTGCATGTAATCTATCTTGATGAGTGTACCATATGTACTTGGAAAGAATGTGTTGTTCTTCATTTGTTGGATGGAATGTTCTGTCAGTGTTAATTAGGTCAAGATGGTTAGTGGTGTAGTTCAAAACTTTAATGTCTTTATTGATTTATTCTAGTTATTCTATTAATTAATGTGAGAGATGCTAAAACTCCAGCTATGATTGTCAATTTGTCTATTTATTCCATTAATGCAGTCACTTCTGGTTTCGTGTATTGTGAAACTCAGTTATTAGGGACATACACATTTAGGATTTAGGATTGTATATCTTCCTGATTAGTAGCCCTTTTATCATTATGAAATACCCCTTTTTATGTCTCATAACAGCCTTTGTCTTGAAGTTTACTTTTTCTGCTAGGGATACAGTCACTCCAGCTTTCTTAAACTTACTGTTTGTATGGTACGTATTTTCTCATTGTTTTACTTTTAACCCCTCACTGTCTATATGGAAAGTGCATCTCTTGTAGGCAGCCTGTAGTCAGGATTTAGTTTTGGTTGTTTTTTCAGTGTGATTTTGGTGATGTCTGCCTTTTGGTTAGAGTGTTTGTTCTACTTAAATTTAATGTGCTGATTGACGCAGCTGAATTTAGATCTGTCACTTTACTCTCTGTTTTCAGTTTGTCCTTTCTGTTCTTCCTCTATTCCTCCTTTCCTGCCCTCTCTTGACTCAATTTAACATATTTTAGAAGTCCATTTTAATTTTCCTATTGGCTTTTTAGCTATACCACTTTGCCCTTTTTACTGGTAGCTATACAATTTACAATATATCACCTTAACTTTTTGCAGTCTACTTACAGTTAATATGGTACCACATCATGTGAAATGTGAGAACACTGAGACTGTATGGTTCTGTTTACTGCTGTGCCCTCTGTCTTTTTGTGATAGTGGTTATAGGTTATAAAAACTAAGATGTAATGTTATAATATTTGTTGTATTCTGTTACTCATATTTTTTAAATCTAACAGGAAGAAAGATATCTTTTTTTTTTTTAAAGATTTTATTTTTCTTTTTTCTCCCAAAGCCCCCCGGTTCATAGTTGTGTATTTTTTAGTTGTGGGTCCTTCTAGTTGTGGCATGTAGGATGCCGCCTCAGTGTGGCCTGATGAGTAGTGCCATGTCCGCACCCAGGATTCGAACTGGTGAAATCCTGGGCTGCCTGCAGCAGAGCACATGAACTTAACCACTCGGCCACGGGGCCGGCCCCAGAAAAATATCTTTTATATATGCCAATATAGTTAACATTTCTGATGCTCTCCTTTCTTCATGGAGATCTCAGTTTCTGTCTCATATCATTTCCCTTCAGGCTAAAAACTTTGTCTAGTATTTCTTGAATTGCAGGTCTGCTAGTAACAAATGACCTGAGATTTTGTTTGCTTAAACACATATTTACTTTACCCTCATTCTTGAAGGATATTTTTTGCTGGACGTAGAATTCTGGGTGTATGGATTTTTTCCCCCAGCACATTAAAGATACTATTCCACTGTCTACTGTTTTCAGTCATTTCTATGAGAAATCAGCTAACATTTTTATCCTTCCCCTGTATGTGCTGTGCCATATTTCTCTGACTATTTATCATATGTATTCTTTCTCTTTGGTTTTCAGATGTTTGACTAAGATGTGCCTAGTGGTGGCTTTCTTTGTTTTCACCCTGTTTTGGGGTATGCTGACTTTAGTGAATCTGCAAATGTCTGTCTTTCATTACATTTGAAAAAGTTTAGACCATTATTTCTTCAAATACTTTTTCCTCCCTGTGGTCAGCAGAATAACGACCCCTCAGAGGTGTCTACACCCTAATCCCCAGAACCTGTGGATATGCTGTGAGTATGTGAATATGTGAATATGTGAATATGTAAGTATGTGAGTATGTGAGTATGTATGTGAATATGTGAATATGCTGTGAATATGCAAATATGTGAATATGTGAGTATGTGAATATGTAAGTATATGAGTATGTGAATATGTGAATATGCTGTGAATATGCGAATATGTGAATATGTGAGTATGTGAATATGTAAGTATATGAGTATGTGAATATGTGAATATGCTGTGAATATGCGAATATGTGAATATGTGAATATGTGAGTATGTGAATATGTATGTGAATATGTGAATATGTGAGTATGTGAATATGTATGTGAATATGTGAATATGCTGTGAATATGCGAATATGCGAATATGCGAATATGCGAGTATGTGAATATGTGAGTATGTGAATATGTGAATATGTGAATATGCTGTGAATATGCGAATATGCGAATATGCGAGTATGTGAATATGTGAGTATGTGAGTATGTGAATATGTATGTGAA
>NC_060281.1:93214983-93239148 GCF_021613505.1 Equus quagga | reverse complement strand
CCGCAGCCCGCCGGCCGCCAGAGCCCTGCGGAGTCCGGCGAGCGCGAGGCGCCCGAGGCCGCGCCCTGCGCCTGCTGCTGCTGCTGCGGCCCCCGCGCGGCGCCCCGCGGGCCCTCGGAGGCAGCCGCCGGGCTGGGTGAGTGGGCGCGGGCGCGGGCGCAGGGGTCCTCGGGCGCGGCGCGGTGGTGCGGTGCGCGTTCTCCGTCCCGCGCCTCACCGCGCCCTCGCCCCGCAGGCGCGCGGCTGCCGTGGCCGCTGAGGCTGGGGCCCGCGGCGCCCTTGCCCTTGGCCGCGCCGACCGGAGGCTCGGGGGCGCTGCCCGGCGCGGGCGGCCCGGGCCCGCAGCGGCGCACGCGGCGCCACCGCACCATTTTCAGCGAGGAGCAGCTGCAGGCGCTGGAGGCGCTCTTCGTGCAGAACCAGTACCCCGACGTGGGCACGCGCGAGCGCCTGGCTGGCCGCATCCGCCTGCGCGAGGAGCGCGTGGAGGTGAGGGCCCGGCTGGCTGGACGGCGAGGGGGGCCGAAGGGCTCGCTGCCTTCCTCCTCCTTTTCCAAAGAAGGCCCTGGCGCGGGGGTCCCGTCGCGGCAGAGGGAGGGCGCGCAGGGCTAATTCCCGGCCGAGGGGCGGGCGGGGCCAGGCACGTGCGGGAAAGTGTCGCTGGAACTGGAGGGGAGGTAAGGCTAGTTTTCTTCTCCTTTGTTTTAGACTTTTTTTCTCTTGATGGTAAATGAGGCGCACGTTCATGTTCCAGAGTTTGGGAAGCTCGGAAGAGCACAACGCTGCAGGAGGGGCGCCCTGGGCGCCACCTGGCGGAGGTGGGAGCGGGGTGGGAAGGGATGCAAAGGGTGGCTGGTCCGGTCGGAAAAGGGGTTTCGATTCCGCGGCCCGGCCACCGTCCCTATCTGCTGCTGCTAAGAGACGGTGGCGCGCGGCCGCTGCCTGGTGCCCTCCCCGCAGCCCTCATCCGCCCACACCCCGTCCGGAAGCCCCCTGACCGGTCCACCTATGGGAGCCCGGTGGGACGCGCGGGTCCTGGAGCTGGACCTGAGTAGTCCCTCCTTCTGCTCAGGTCTGGTTCAAGAACCGCCGGGCCAAGTGGCGACACCAGAAGCGCGCGTCAGCGTCCGCGAGGCTCCTGCCCGGACCCAAGAAACCCCCCAAGGAGAGCTGTTGATGGCTCTGGGAGCTCCTCCTGACCTTGGCCGCGTCCTTTGGGGCCGGCTCAGAGAGTGGACAGACCAACTCGAAAAGGAGCTGAGAGAGGACACCAGCCTCTTGCCGTCTGCACAGCTTCCTGCATCCGGGAGCTAAGGCTCAACGCAGGAGCCCCTGTGCAGGAAAACAGATGTCTGTGTGTGTGTCCGTGCCCCGCCTGCCCCGCTAAAGGAGGGGAATCTGAGCATCTCCGTGCGTTCTCTTCCCAAATGGCTAGCGGGCAGGAGGACCCGGGAGAGCCCCTGGGGGCTGGGGGGGGGGGGGGGGGGGGGGGGCACACAGCAGGTCAGTTTCCTCGTCCCGCCCACTGCACCCCCCGGACGGCGCTAACCCCGTCCCAGGACAGGACTCCCCCTTGTCAACACAGGATATCCAGAATCCCCTTCTTCCTGCTGGGGCGTGCTGGCTTCCGTCGTCTGCTCAGCGTGGACTTGGCCTCCTTGACGTGGCCTACAGCCCTCCCGCGGCAGGGAAGGGTGTCTGCATCCTGAGGTGGCTGCCACCTTGCAGGTCCTGGGCAGGGCCTCAGTGTCCAGACCTGTGGAATAAGAAAGTTGGGTGAGGTCGTCTCCAGAAGCCCCCTCCCCACTCCTTAGTCCTGTGAGCCTTGTGCGGGTGCGCAGAAACAAGCACTGCAGACACCAGGAAGGCAGTCGAGAGTCAAGGCCCCCCCGGGCTCCACCGCCACGTGCGCGGCCACGTCCGCTGGGACCTGCTGCTCTTCTCCTTTCCTGGGCGTGCTGGGCTGCCTTGTTTTGGGAGTACAGCCCAGTAAATCCTCAGTCCCTGTGCCAGGGTGCCCTCCAGCAGAGCAGACTGCCCCACACCATAGCCGGCCGCTGGGAGCCTGCACTAGCCTCTAGGTGCTGCTGGCCTGCTTCGCAGTTGGGCACCTTGGCCTCCTCCCTCTGGGGGATTTCCAAGCTCTGGTGTCTGCCTCTCTCACAGCAGTCAGTCTCTGCCATCCTGTGGGTCAAGAGGAGGTCTGACTGGGGAGACCTTCCCACTACCTTGGAAAATGTCGGCTCTCCCCTCCATCATTCTGGCCCCAGGGTGAAGGACAGTGTGAAAACAGGGCTTCAGTTCCCCAAGTAGGCATACAGTGGGCCCAAGGCACCTAACACCCGCCTCATCTGGCTTAGGGACCTTGTTCTGCTTCCTCACAAGTCCTGGAGGGAATGGGGGGTATCTAGCAGGAGACACAGTCCATCCATAAAAGATGCAGGAGCCAGGGCTGCAGCTCTGGGACCCTCCAAGGCTGGCCAGTTCAGATAACACTGAGTGGGTCTGGTGTCCCCAGCCAGGGATGCCCTAACAATGCCCAGTGCCTCCAGGACAGCACCCCTCCCCTCACTCCCCAGGATGCACACTGCTGGCTGTCACAAGGCTTTTCTCCTTGACTCTTGGCCTCATCCTTGGAGACTGCACAGTCAGCTTGCAGAGGCCCCCACAGGCTGTGACGCCCTCACCTTGCTAGGATCCAAGGCCTGCACCCTCCTGTGCTGAGTGGCTGTCTGTCATTGTGTGGGAAAGCCATGATCAGAGCTACACCTTCACGGGACCAGTGACTATGCTGCGCTCCTGATTTTTCTCCTTCCTTTCTAGCTCTTCCATGGTGGGCTCAACACAACAGCTGGCCATTAACGTAGGTGTCTTTGAGGCTGAGTCCCTCCCATCTCAAATTCTCCCTGGTTTCTCTCTTCCACCTTCAGCCTCTGATTCCCACGTCTCTGCCACCTTTACGTCTCCAGCCAGGCCTCTCCCCTGAGCTAGATGTTAATGTCTAACTGTCCCTTTGACTACTGCACCTGGAAGCCCACAGCAAGCTCTTCCCCTGCGCATGCTAGGTGCATGAGCCAGAGGGCTGGCACTCACCCCGAGCCCTCTGCTCCTCACCCACTGTGCCTAGGCCAACAGCAAGTTGATTTTATTTCCAAAACCAATCTCAGAATCTATTTTCTCTCAAGCTTCAACTGCGCAGCCTGATGAAAACTGCCATCATCTCTCACCTTGACCGCCAGCCGCCTCTAGTCTTGTCCACCTGCACCCACTCTGGTTTCTCTTTAATTCATTCTCCATGAAAGCCAGGGTGCAAGTTTGAACCTGCCTCTCCCCTGCATACGACACTCCAAGGCTTCCCATTGCTCCTAGAATAAAAACAGAACTCCTCACCATGACCCACGAGGCCCAGCGCAGCCTGGTCCTGCCCCTCTCGTGTCATCTTGCACCTAACTGCTCCTTGTACTGTGTGCATACCCAAAGGTCGTCTCCCTCCTACTGCTGGGCCTTTGCTCATGCTCTTCCCTCTCCACCTGATCAATGCCAGCTCATCTTTTGGATCTGCAACCACTTCCTGCCTGGGGCCACTTCTCCTGACTGCCCCCTCGGTAAGATTGCCGAAGTGCAAGCTCTTTTCTTGCTCCAGTGGCTGTGGTTTTGCAGTTGTCTGTGGGATGACTAACTAGTGTCTGTCTAACCCATTTGGCTGTCAGTGCTGCAAGGGCAGGAACCGTCACCATGGAGGCCCCGGTGAGCCTCCGGAACGACTGCCTATTGTACTAAATCATTCCAGGGCAAATCTTTCTTCTCTGACGAAATTCACAACCTCCTTTTGGGAAGAAATGATCACTCCTGAAGAATGCTTAGGCAACCTACTGGTCCACTTCAGTGAGAATTAGCCCTCTTCTGGAAAGCCCACTCTGGAATCCAGGGACTTAATAATTTTTGACCAGACATTTCTTTATTGAGCCATCGTATTTTTCTTTTTTCTTTTGTTAAATAAATATTGAGAAAGAATTATGTTAGGATTCTTTTCTTGCATAAAGTTTGAATAAAAGCTTTGAAACTCGTATATAACCAAATTTCCTGAAGAGTGTGTTTTTCTTAATAACTTAGAAGCACATGCAGTGATTATTTGCGAGAAACTGGAATTCCAAGGCCTTTCAATTCCTCAGTGCAGGAATTTTTCACGATTAGCTTGAACGACACGCCCCTTAGCCACCCCCCACCCACCACCACCACCACAGCGCCCCCTCGTGCTCACAAGCCCGGATACGCAAGACTAGAGCGGGGCGGGAGGAAGACTACAACTCCCATAAAGCTCAAGGCTCGTAGTGACGTTAGTACGGAGCGCGAGCCGGCCTTTTAAACGCGCTCTCCCATTGGCCAACTGTTGGAAGCGCCTGCGCAGGGAATGGGTCCCGCCCTCCTCCCGACCCTGTGACGCGCCTGCGCCTGCCGAGAGGGTCCTGGGATAGGGATGGAGACGCCCAGTGCTTCAGCCCGGGATGTGTTGCTCCCGGTCGCGTCCGGCTCCCGGCGGAAGCGCGCGGCCGGGGAGGCCAGGGCTGCGACGAGCAAGCAGCGGGTCCTGGACGAGGAAGAGTACATCGAGGTAAGACCTCGGTGCAGAAGCCGGTGACTTCTGGGTCCCTCCTCCGCCTCGCATTCTTTTAGGGTCGGGGTCCTCCCGTCCCCTTCTGGAGGCAGAGCGGTCCAAGTCCCTGCCCTTGGGCTGTGGACAGTCCCCAGAGCCAAATAAGCAGAGTGCGGAGGAGGTGCCCTTGATGGGGGAAGCACCGCAGTGTTGTCGGGGAAGAGAGGGGGCGGCTCTGTTTGTATGTGGTGCGGTTCAGGGAAATAAGGCGCGAGGTTGACAGGCTGGGAACATGGTGGCAGAGAAGATTTTCTAGAGAGTAGTAATAGCAAGTGTAAAGGCTGGGCCTGGAAACAGGCTGCGATGGTGGCGGCATCATTTAGTGAGTGCGCCTCACTCGCAGTGGGTAGGTGTTAATCCTACCGCCCACATGCTGAAGCCGAGGAGCTGGCTCAGGAACTGGAGAATGTCAGTTTGGTTTTGGACTGGTTATGTTTGGGAAGCCTCTAGGGTATGCAAGCAGCGGGCAGCCGGATGCACAGATGTGCAGCTCAGGAGCAACGTCTGGCTGGAGGGGCAGACTTGGGACTCTCAACCGGTTGGGGGGGTGGTGTGAGTGGCTGAAATCGCCTGGGAAAAGAGTTCAGGTTGGAGATAGATCATAGGTGGAATGAAGGTGGTAACACCCACATTGGTCCAGCTAGTGTGGAGGTGGAGTCGGCAAAAGAAAATGAGAATGACCATTTAGTGATGGGAGAGAGAAGGGTTGCATGGAAATCAGAGGAGTGTTTAGTAATGTTAGATGTTGCAGCAAGGCCACATGAGATGTTCGTCCTCTTTAGAATGGGCCCCTAAGCTCTGGGGATCACCTGGCCAGGCAGAAGTTGGGGGTCAGCAAGGGCCTTAGCATGTACATCAGTAGAGTGGGGGGGGGGGGGGCCGCCCAGGTAGCAGCTCTAACTTTTATCCTGATCTCTCGTGGCAGGGCCTACAGGCGGTCATCCAGAGGGACTTCTTTCCCGATGTGGAGAAGCTGCAGGCACAGAAGGAGTACTTGGAGGCTGAGGAGAATGGAGACCTGGAACGGATGCGCCAGATTGCCATCAAGTTTGGCTCTGATCTGGGCAAGATGTCCCGAGAGCCCCCACCGCCCTGTAAGAGGACTCCTGTGGGTGGCAGAGAGAGGAATTCCTGCTGAGCTCAGGCCCATTACATCACCACACCCTCTCTTCCCTCAGATGTGACTCCAGCCACATTTGAAACCCCTGAGGTGCACACAGGCGCTGGAGTGGTGGGCAATAAGCCCCGAGGCCGGGGCCGAGGCCTGGAGGATGGTGACGGTGAGTGAGCACCCTCTGGGACACACAGTTGGGACTGCCTGGGAATCTCATTCTGTACGGCTCTGGGGGGGTCCATAGGCAGGTCACGTCTTGTCCCTGAGAGGTCTCCTTGCCTAAATGGCAACCTGAGGGGTCAAAGAGCTCTGGTCTAGGAAGCAGAAGACCTGGGTCCAGCTCCCAAACATCGGGCAATCCTCTGAGCCTCCAGCCCTCCTCTGTGGAATGGAAATCTCACCACTTCTCTCACTGGCCTGCTCACTGTGTGCAACCCTCCACCCAGTGGGCTCCATGGGCCTGGGAGGGCTCCTTTCCTCACTGTATCCTTAAGATGCCTCAGGGCCTCTGCACTTGTGTCTTCTGAGTGGGTCACTCCCCTGGATAACTGCATGGCTTCCTCCTTCTCCTCCTTCAGTTCTCTGCTTGGGGGTGGCCCATGCAGAGAACCCCTTCCTGACCTCCCAGTGTAAAGTCACATCGCCCTGATCGCCCTGGTGCTTTGTGCCTTCCCGCCTGGTTTAGTTTTCTCAGGACATGGCACTTAGAAAGGCATTTCGTTTTTTCATTGTCTCTCCCCGCCACGAGAACAGGTTCTGTGTCTTGCTTCCATCTGTGTGCTTTGCATCTAGAACCCCGTGTGGTGTGTTATGGAACTTCCAGAAATACGTGCGTGGAACAAATGAACGAGTTGTCTGCTTCCATGTGTTTGCTGGGGTGCGTGATCCATCCTAACTTTACGAGGGCGTCTCTCTAGGAAGGAGCGTTCTGAGCCCTGTTGAACCCAGGCGTACCGCGTGCTCCTGGCCTTCCACACGGGCATCACTGTTCCCGTCGGTAGTAGGACGTCAGTGCCCATACAGATGGACAAGACGCGTTCTCTATTAGATCCTAGTCTGTGATGTGCTGTACTAACACAGATGGCCTGTGTGCTCACACAGACATGGTGTTATTTGTTTTAAAACCTGCCTGTTTCTGCCAATAACACGGTCCATCACGTTGGGTCCTTGGAGCCTGATTCTCCATGGCAATATGACGCAGGCCTCACAGGCAATATGCAGGTTGTTTTCCTTCAAATTCCCCGTACTTGTCAGTAAGTACAGGATCCTTTCAGCAACCTAAGTGGTAGGTGCCATCGTCATTCACAGGCTCAGGCGAGGAAACCGAGGCTTCGGAAGGCTGTAACTTCTGCAGGTCTCAGAGCTGGTGGTGGTGGAATGGGGTTTGAGTCCTCATCTTTTTGACCCCGGCTCTTGAACTTTTAGCTGATGTGCCTTGTGCACAGCCTAGTGGGTAGTAGATGGTTAAGACTGTCACTAGGGTGGAAGAAAAGGCTCTCCTCCCCGTGGCCCCACTGAAGTCTGTACCGCCGTGTGCAGTGTGATAGCAGCACCTCAGTGGGGGTGCCTTCAGTGGTGGTGCGGGGGCTAGGGGGGCTGCCGGACTGTGGCCCCGTGCCTGTGAGGCTCTATCCTGAGCACCAGATCATACGGGCTCCCTGCCGTCAGGGTCCACTAGCAGGTCAAGAGGCTTAGGTGATAGCCCCCCACCTGTAGCACAGGTTCCAGGAAGGGAGGAGCAGGCAGGGGAAGGAGGTCCTGGGATGGAGGGGAGCCCCGGGCTGTGGAGGCCGGGCCTCCACGACTGGCACCATTTTGCCAAGGGAGACACACAGTGATGTCCTGCTCTTTGTCTAACACCTGGATAGACCCCTTCCAGTGCAACAGATTGCACACTTGGCATCCAGCAGATGAGGAGAGCCCCTGAGGGCTCCCTGGGCAGTTGGGGTGGGATGATTCCACTCCCAGGTAGGGAGATGTCTGGCAGCGTGCCCTCTCAGGGACAGACATGGGGTCGGGGGGAGGGTTCCAGCCCTGCTTGTGGGGTGCTGCGGTTCCCAGGACTGACTGACTGCAAAGTGGTGTTTGTGTCGTTTGTGGTTCTGTGTCACCCACCCTGCACCCCTGAGCAGGAGAGGCTGGTGAGGAGGAAGAGAAGCAGCCCCTGCCCAGCCTGGATGTCTTCCTGAGCCGGTACACAAGCGAGGACAACGCCTCCTTCCAGGAGATCATGGAGGTGGCCAAGGAGAAGAGTCGGGCACGCCACGCCTGGCTCTACCAGGCCGAGGAGGAGTTTGAGAAGGTTGCTCTGGGTGCGGGGGCGTAGGCGCCCTCTGTTGGGGTGGGGGAGTCCCAGGGCCAGGGCACAGTGCCTGGGGCTTCTCTGACCCTCACTTTTACCCCTGTGATGCAGAGGCAGAAAGATAATCTTGCACTCCCGTCAGCAGAGCACCAAGCCATCGGGAGCGGCCAGGCTGGCGTGGAGACCTGGAAGTACAAGGCCAAGAACTCCCTCATGTACTACCCAGAGGGTGAGCAGGCGGCATTGTCAGACTGTGTGTTTGGACCTGGCCTTCAGGCTGGTGTGTCTGTGCCTCCTTGCATCCTGGGCCTTGGAGGGGTCCTAGTCTGTCACAGGGCGGGTGTGTGAAGTTGGCAAGAGAGTGAGGCCCTCCCCAGCATCGTTAAGTTCTGCCATGTGGAGACTGAACTGGGCTTTGTGCTTCTGGTCAGCGGGGAGTGACTTGGCCTGTCCCTCAGGCCCTGAGCATGGGGCTGAGTGGGGCTGACTGACCCCTCTGACGCCTGCTGCCATCTCTTCTCCATCTGCCAGGCGTCCCTGATGAAGAGCAGCTGTTTAAGAAGCCCCGGCAGGTGGTGCATAAGAATACTCGCTTCCTCAGGGACCCCTTCAGCCAGGCCCTGAGCAGGTCCCAGCTGCAGCAGGCTGCTGCCCTCAATGCCCAGGTGAGTGACGGGGCCACAGGGGGCCGGCTGTGGGTAGGCACAGCCTCCCTGATCTTGGCTGCTCCTTTTTAAATTAGGACCATTCTTGGGCTTGGTGGAGCTCAGCACTGCAGGACTGTTTGGGGCCCCTGTGTGGCAAGGTCCTGAATCTTTTCTCAGTCCGTCTGAGTGTTCACTGGGGCGCTGTTTTGATCAGACACATTCTGTGGGTCCAGATCTGTGCCAGCTCCCTTGATGGGCAAGGGCATGAGAGAAGAGAGTTTGCTGAGAGTCTGAATAGTCTGGCCAGCCCCACACTCATGTACCAGGCAGCGCTGGGGGGGGCAGACAGTGGGGTGGGCAGTCTGTGGTGGGGAGGCTGGGGAGCCAGCAAGTGCCAGAAGGGAGCCTGGCCCAGAGGGTAGGTGGGGCTTGGCATGGCAGAGAGCAGAGGTCTGAGCCTGGGAGCAAGATAATGGGGGCTGTGCATCTGTGCCTCCTGTGGTCACGGAACCGAAGCCTGGGAGGCCGGAGGTGGGAAGACGGTTTGGAAGTTCTCATAGGTGCCCTGTGGGAGCGATGGCAGAGCACGGGCACCATAGTCGATGTGGTCCCTGCGGGGGCTAGAAGCCAGTAGCCCTGAAAATAGCCAATGTGGGTGTGGCCTGAGGCCAAGGGCCCAGCCCTGCCCTGCATGGAAGGAGGGGGAGCTCCCCTTGCTTGGACGTCACTTTGTCAGGTCTTCCAGGTCTCTGTGGGGGCCAGGGGCCTCCTCTCTTTCCTCAAGGGGGCTACTAGCCCCAGGGCCCCACTCTGCCCGAGGAGGGGAGTGTTCCCAGTGTGTTCCTGTGCACCTGCCTGTCAGCCAGCTGGGGAGAGTGGGCTCAGGAGGCCTCTGACACCAGCCTCTCTGCTTGTTCCAGCACAAACAGGGCAAGGTGGGCCCCGACGGCAAGGAGCTGATCCCCCAGGAGTCCCCCCGAGTGGGCGGATTTGGATTTGTTGCCACCCCTTCTCCTGCCCCTGGTGAGACATGTGCCCACTGGCAAGCTGGCCTGCCAACGGGACTGCCTGGGGGTGGTAGGCCCTAGGTCTGCCCCACACCTCATGTGACTCAGGGCCCAGTGTCCCATCTGTGCAAGGACAGGGCTGGACTCAGGCAGTCCCAACCTGAGATGTGTGGGGCCCCGCCCATTTAGCTAGGCAGTCTCCATGCTTCACTCTAAGCTCAGCCCGACAGACTGGGTGTGCTAGGGGCTGGGGGTGTTGGCTCTGCTGGAC
The DNA here is from genome assembly GCF_021613505.1 of Equus quagga. Taxonomy (NCBI): domain Eukaryota; kingdom Metazoa; phylum Chordata; class Mammalia; order Perissodactyla; family Equidae; genus Equus; species Equus quagga. Next base: position 93,229,153 of record NC_060281.1, on the reverse strand, counting down.
GTACTGGCTCTGGCGGGCCTGCAGAGTGGTGTAGAAGGGGGGTGGGCCTGCGGCCTGATTAGCAGTGAGGGCAGTGTAATCCAGTGGGCTGCCAGGCAGTGGCTTCTTGTTCTGGACACATGCACGAAGCCAAGCCACAGTCTGCAGGAAGTTGGGTGCACCTGTGGCCTTGGAGTGGCGAGGGGGGCTGGCCCATATTGTGTGGGCAAGATGGGCCTGAGGGGCACTGCAGGGCCGTGTGCCCCTCCCTTAGGCCACTTGCCTCCTGCCACTGGCCTGGCTTGGGCTCAGTGTCCCCATTAGTCCTGGGGTCACATGTCCTAGTTCTGGGTCTCACGTCAGCAGGTGTGCGGGGCTTATAAGCCTAAATCCAGAGAGCACTGTAGGGTGGGGGCTCAGGAGGCACGGAAGCCTTGAGGACAGTGTTATGGTGCAATGGTGTTTGTCTTTCCTCCCACACGTTGGCTTCTGCACCCTGGGGTGCTGGTTGCTGTGTGCAGGCCAGGGCATGTGGAGGTACCACAGATTTGCCCAGGGTCTTTGGAGGTTTGGGAGCTCTGGAAATCCCCGAGTGTCTTCTCCCTTGGGGTGGGGTGTCACCAGTGACCTCTAGGAGGCTCCCCTGGCCTTGTGCTAAGATGCAGGCCTAGCTGACCCAGTCCAGCTTCTCTGGGGGAGCCTACCTCCCCCAGGATAAGCCCCATGGCTGTAGGGGTCTGGGCCTGCCCTGGGCCCACAGTGGCCTTGGCGTTTACTTCTCACAGGGCAGAGGTGCCAGGGTTCTGGAGTCCTGGGGAAGGAGAGAGGGTCAGCTGCCAGCCTTGCTGTTTGTTAGTTGGGGCATGCACAGGGGGAATGGCTGTGGCAGGAGGGAGGGCCTGGGTGGTACCCCAACCTGGTCCCCTAGCCTGAGGTGGCTGTCGGCTCTCCATCCACAGGTGTGAACGAGTCCCCACTGATGACCTGGGGGGAGGTAGAGAACACACCCTTAAGAGTCGAAGGATCAGAAACCCCCTACGTAGACAGGACGCCGGGACCAGCTTTCAAGGTGGGTTGTGGTGAGGAGAGCCTGAGTGGGACCCCAAAAGGACACATGGCCTTGTGAGTACCTGTAGCTCGATGCACAGAGATATGTCCAGTTGCCATCAGTTAAAGCAGGGCCGACTGGTGGGCCGGGCTGCATCCTAGGCTGCACCCTTTTGTGGACACCGTGCTTCTAAGAATGGGAGAAGGGCAATGAGGGCAGGTGTGGGTGGATGAGTGGGTGTGTCAAGGGTGGGACCAAGGCAGGGGGCGGCTGTGGCCTTCTGAGCCTGCAGGCCCGAAGGATGGGGCTGTTCAAAGATGAGGGGCAGTCTCAGAGGTGGGCCAGGACTTCCAACTACACTGCAGCCCTGAGGGTCAGGAAGGGTCCCAGAACCTCAGTGTTCCGTGGGACATGGTTTGTGTCCTCAGAAGGGCTGTGTGCTTGCAGAGAGAGCCCTCTTGCAGAGATCTGGGTGGCCCAGGATGGCATGGGCAAGTGGGTAGACAGGTAGGGCCCTGGAGAGGTGTGGGGAAAGCAAGCTGCTCAGGTCTGCACCAGTTTGTTGGGGGAACTGAGTGACTGGCATAATTTGGGAGGGGAAGGAAGAGAGGTCCCCAAAAATTGGGAGCTTGCAGTCCTGTTGTCCAGGTGCTGGGCTGCTGCCTGTGTTGGCTGTGGAGTGTGGGGAGATCAAGGGAGGCAGACGCTGGTGGTGTCGCAGAGATAAAGGGTGCGGGATTACATCATCTGCTTTGAAAGCCCCGAGTCAGGCATGGAGTCTGGAATTAGCATAGAAGGTCTGTGTGGGAGCTGGGTCAGAGGCCATTTTGAACTAGTCCTTCAAACACTGGCAGCAGTGAGTTTGAAATGCAATGGAAAAAGAGACATCACTCACTGTAGCATCAGAAATGTAGAGTAACTAGGAATAACCTAGCTTTTGTAAAGAAAGTGCAAACTTAGGGAAGGAGACCATTGCCACTGGCCGTGCGTGAAGACGTGGGCCCCAGGGTGGCGCTGCTCACCCTGCCTGAGTAGGTCAGAGGCTGACGTGTCCAGACAGAGTGGACATGGAGTCTTTTGGTACCTTGGTTCTAAAATTTGTCTGGGATGCGAGGATAACCAAGAAAAACTTGCTAGAGGAATAACAGGGCAGCACGTGTGCTGTCATAGTAAAGCACCCCAGGAGGCTGTAGGTGTGTCAGCTCGTGCCACTGACCTGGGAACCACAGTCAGTAGGAAAGGGGAGATTCCAAAAGAAGCCGTAGTCTGAGGCAGAATTGAGGCTGTGTTAGAGGTGACCAGTTCAAGCGGTGCTGAGTAGCAGTTTTGGAAATAAAGTAGACCAGGTCCTTAATACGCATAGCAAAGTGAATTCTAGAAAGTTGGAAAGGCTGAATTTGAAGACAGTGAATGTAAGACAATTAGGAGAAAATAACAGTCATTGTTTAATCTGATCTCAAGGCGGGAAGGACCCAAAAGCAAAGGGAGGCGCCACAGAGGAGGTGGTGGCTAGGTTACACTACCTGAAAATGACAGGCGTCAGCACAGCGGGAAATGCACACGTAGATAAAAGTAAGAGCAAATAGCTGAAATTTGGATGGCATAGCTTAGTATGATCTGCACAGATAAAGCTCCCGTGAGTTAAAAATGCAAACCAAAACACCAAGATAAGCATCTCAATAGAAAAACATCTTGAGGGGCCGGCCCCGTGGCCGAGTGGTTAAGTTCGCGCGCTCCGCTGCGCCGGCCCCAGTGTTTCACCTGTTCAAATCCTGGCCGTGGACATCACCGGTCATCAGGCCACGCTGAGGCGGTGTCCCACATGCCACAACTACAAGGACCCACAACTAAGAATATATAACTACGTACCAGGGGGCTTTGGGGAGAAAAAGGAACAAATAAAATCTTTAAAAAAAAACTTGACAAGTTCTCAGAAGAACTACAGAAGGTTGATGAAGGCAGAAGGCTGTTCACTGTGGCCATCAGAGGGAAGCAGATTAAAACAAGACCTTCTTTTCGTAGAAGATTGTCAGGTTCCTGACTCGGCAGTGCTGGCCTTGAGAGGAACGCAAGGACAGACGGGAGAGCTGGGCCCTTGGAAGGTGGACAGCTCAGGCAGGCTGGTTGGGGGCTTTCAGGGGGCTTTTAGGGGAGGCAGCCAGTGAGTTGTTGGGATTGTATGGGCCACAGGAAGAGGCAGGCACTCCCAGCAGCAAGGGCCTGCCTGGCTCATGGCAGGGGCACCCACACACCTACTGCCTTCTAGATCTTGGAGCCAGGCCGCAGGGAGCGGCTAGGGCTGAAGATGGCCAACGAGGCTGCTGCCAAGAACCGGGCCAAGAAGCAGGAGGCCTTGCGGAGAGTGACAGAGAACCTGGCCAGGTGAGGGGCGCCTGACCTGCGTGGGGGGTCTCTCCCTGCTCTTGCTCGGCACCACCCCCATGCAGTGTGGACGCATGGTCTGCAGGGCAGGCCGAGGGGTTCTGTGGTGGTCCTGTGGCAGCTCCGCTGATCCGGAGCATGACCTCGTGTGAACCAGGACACAGGGCTCTTCTCTGTCTTTTTTTCAACCTCCTCCCTGGCATGTCCCCAAGAGGCCCATTGTCCCACTGTGAGCTCCTCTCAGCCCTGTGGACGCAGGTGTTATCATTCCCCTCGGAGAAAATTGGGTCTAGTCCCACAGCCAAGGGCAGCACCACCACTTAACCTCAAGTTTGGCCTCACTGCTGTGTGCCGGGCTGTCCAATGTCCTGAGCCCAGAATGACCACAGGTCTCCTGTCCCTCTTCCTGCCACCAGTGGTGCTCAGTCCGGCCTAATCCTGCCTCTCTTGCTCACTCCTTCCACCCCAGCCTCACGCCCAAAGGCCTGAGCCCGGCCATGTCCCCAGCTCTGCAGCGCCTCGTGAGCAGGACGGCCAGCAAGTACACAGACCGGGCCCTGCGGGCCAGTTACACACCATCCCCAGCACGCCCAACCCACCTCAAGACCCCTGCCGGTGGGCCCCAAACCCCCACAAGCACACCGGCTCCTGGCTCTGCCACACGCACCCCCCTCAGCCAGGACCCAGCCTCCATCACGGACAACCTGCTGCAGCTCCCTGCCCGGCGCAAAGCCTCAGACTTCTTCTAGGGCCAAGCCTGGGCTGGGCCCATGGAAGCTTTGTGGAGCCTGCAGGGCAGCTGTCCACCCAGCAGAGGACTCCAGCCTTCTGGGGACCCAGGCCCAGGCCAAAAGCAGCAACTATCCGAGGAACTACAGAAGAAGAGTGCCGTGCCACAGCCAGGCTGGCACAGGACTCGCTGCCTTCTTGGGGTGCCTCCCAGGGCTTTGCCGATACTGTTTTCTGTGGAACCCCTGCCTGTTTCTGTTTCACCGTCATTAAAGAACACCTCTTGCTCTCTGACGGGCTGCCTTTCCATCCTGCTGCCAGCACAGCCCTTGGGCTGCCCTGGGGCCTGCATCGTGGTCTCAGGACTGCAGGCCTCCTGGGGAGGAAGCTGCTGGATGGCGTGACCCTTGAGGGCCAGGGTGTCTGGCCTTTCCCGCCACCTCCTGCAGTTCTTTCTGTGGCACCCCGGGCTTGGAACTTGCCTTCTGAGCTGAGTTCACAGCTTGGTTCCGCCCAGGCCACCCAAGTTCTTTCTGCTCCTCTGAGGGTAGGACAGAGCCTTGGAAGTTGTACCCGCCGGGCTCAGCTGGGGCTCTGGGCCCAGGTCTGCAGCTTTCCCAGGCAGATTGGCATGTGTGGTTTGCTGGTGACAGGGCTGTGTGGGTCCTACATATGAGGTCACACCCCTGCATGAGGTACCTTCTCGGTGGCCTCACCATCACCTGCACCTGCTCCCAGCTCAGGTCGGGCAGGGCTCTCTCCACCTGCTCTTCTCTCTCCCAGTGCTCCAGGCCCTGCCTGGCACATGCCGCAGTGTCACCAGCCTCACTTCACTGTCACTCCCACCAGCAGGAGCTCCAGATGACTGTACCCTGGGCCATGGTGTCAAAACCAGTGGGGCTAAGAGTGCCCGGTGCACCATGGCTCAGCACTTGCCTGAGGGCCTGAGGGTATTGGTGCCTGAGCCCCAAGAGGCCCAGGGCCAGCTGCTTCACATGGAGGTGGGGCCCTGCACTAGGGGCGCAGCTGGCCCCAAGACCATGGCCTGGCTCCCAGACGTGTCCCTTTAGGCTTCAGATGGGGTCAGGTTGTGCCCAGGGTGCTCAGCAAGGCACAGCTGGAATCAGCTGAGACCAGAGTCCTTGCTCTGAGCACGCCCAGCCCTGTGCCAAGCCTTGCACCAGGCCAGCTTCTTGGGTCCTTCTGTGTCAGTCCTCTTGCTCCCTCCATGAGGACCATGTTCTCTGGAGGCTGGCGCAAGGCCTGCCACCTTCCGGGCGCCCACTAACCTGTGCTCCTCGATAGTAGTTTCTGCGAGTGCCCAGGGGCTGAGCCCTGGCTGTGCCCTGTGTCCACCATGGTGGCTGGAGGTGGGCTCAGCGGGTGAGCATGGGCCCAGGGCTGGGACTGCCCAGGGCTCAGGAAAGTGCAGCTTTTGGTGCTTTTCTCCCATTGGGAAGGGTGGGCTTGAGCCCAGGGGAGCACCCAGGAAGTGGGGAGGCAGAGGACTGAGTGGGTGTGAGTGAGATGCAGAGGAGGATGCTGTCCAGGCAGGGCCACCCAGGGCCAAGTGCTGACTACATAAGCTCTTGGCTGATGTGCAGAGTAGGCCCTGGGGAATGGCAGGAGACAGAACTGAGGGCTGCTGTGTGGGCAAATGGGAAGGGGTGGGGAGGGTGAGCTGAAAGGTCTCAGCTGGGGCTGCCCTTGGGGTCTGGAAGGGACACTCAAGTGGCCAAGGTCACCAGTCTCAACCCCCAGAATGGAGAGAGAGGAGGATACTGAGAAAAAGGGGATGTCTGAGGGAGTGGGATGGGGTCAGGGTGGGCTGCACCGCCCCTGAGGTGGGGAGACGTGTGCACCTGGCCAGCCCTGGGCACTCTGGGCATGGGGCAGGTCCAAGGGAGACCCGTGGGGGGCCCGGCAGTGGTGGCGGCCGCAGTCCTCTCCTTGCCTGCAAGGCCTCACCATGAGTCTCCCTGAGCCTGAGCACCGGTCCCTGCAGAGACCTGCAGAGTCCCTGCGCTAGAGACCCCCGCGCCGCAGGGAAGGTGATTGGCTGAGTCCCAGAGAAAAAGACTCCTCACGGGGTGCTCTCGATGCTTGTATACACTTTGTGGTTTATTTGATGGTCAGCAATTAACGTCTTTGCTACTAAGTGGAAGAAAGCTAATAGAACGTAATCAAAATAGTGGTTTAATTGACCGATTTTACTTGTTCTTGCACCTGTGGCTTCTTCAGCTCCTACCTGCCTACCTAGTTTATGTGGGTGCTCACCGTGCGCCACGCCCCCCGGGCCCTCAGCACAACTAGGTGCTCGCTTTCCCCGCCTCGGCTCCAGAGACGTGATGGTCTTTTGCCCTGGAGGTCTCAGCCGGCCTGTCCTCCATCCTGTCCTCATTCTCGGGCAGCACTAGTAGCCGGTGCTGGGTTTTGGCCCCCAGCTTGTGGTCGGGCCGATGGTCTGGCCGGTGCTCAGGCCTCGAGCCTGGCCGGGTGTCCAGTTTGCAGTCGGCCCGGTACTTGCCCTCCCCCTCCCTCTTGATGGAGGCAGAAGACATGGCTTTGGGCTTGGGGGGCTGCAGCCACGAGTGGCTGAGGATCTCATCAATGAGCAGCCGCCGGTTGACATCTGGCTGCAAGATGCGGTAGATGAGGTCCTTGCACTCGCCTGTCAGGTTCTTAGAGCGTGGGAAGTCCACGCGGTGCTCCTTCTGGATGCGCAGCATCTTCTTGATGTCGGAGTCGTCATAGGGCATGGAGCCGCACACCATGATGTAGAGGATGACGCCCAGGCTCCAGATGTCGTACACCTTGGGCTGGTAGGGAATGCCCTGTAGTACCTCGGGGGCCGCGTATGCTGCCGACCCGCAGAAGGTCTTGCTGAGGATGATGCGGCCGCTGCCGTCCCGCAGGCAGTGCTTGGAGAAGCCGAAGTCCGACAGCTTGATGTTGAAGTCCTTGTCCAGGAGAAGGTTCTCACACTTGAGGTCTCGGTGGACAATGTCCAGGTCATGGCAGTACTTGACGGCCAAGGAGAGCTGGCGGAACATCTTGCGTGCCACGTCCTCATGCAGGGCTCCCCGGCACTTGATGAACTCGAGGAGGTCGCCCTGGACCCCGAGCTCCATGACAATGTAGATGCGCCCATCTGATGTCTCGAAGATCTCGTAGGTCTTGATGATGGAGTGGTGGTTGACGGTTGCCAGGATGTCCATCTCCCGAGGAAGGAATCTCTCCACAAAGTCGGTGGGCGTTTTTTTGCGGTCGAGGATCTTGACCGCCACGTTGAACTTGAGGCGCTCCGAGTAGGCAGATTTGACTTTTGCGTAGGAGCCCTTGCCAAGGTTGATGCCCATGATGTAACCCTTCTTCCTTAGGACCGCGGCATCATCCATGGTGCCAGGAGCGGCCAGCGCTGCTGCCTTCTACATCCCCTCCCGACGTGGGCCAGCCGGCATTGTCCTCATTTACACTGTGGGGGCCGTCTGGCCGGGCTGGGCCTGGACTTGGAGGGGTGGAACGCTCAGCATTGTCTCCACGTGACTTCAGCATGTGAAGTCATAAAGCCAGGCTGCCGTGAGTGGGGACCGGGCCTGGGGGGAACGGGGCCCCTGGAACCCTAGAAGCCAAGCCGGCTTCGCAGGAGCGCCCACTCCACACCCACTGGAAGGAAGCTGTCACCCAGGACTGTGGTAACCCTTCCTGTTCCTGCTCGCTGTGGCTCCCCAGTCAGGAGTCAGGCCCAAGAGAGATGCTGCCTAGGTCCAGCCAGAGTGCCAGCCCCATGCCCATTTCCCTCTCCTGGCCACAGGGACTGACCCTGCATTGGTTCTTGTCCCACTAGGGCCAATTTCCTGCAACATCTTTGGGGTCTTAAGAAAACCCCTTCGAGGGCTTGTGTCCTTGGAACCAGTGGTGCCTGAGAGGGACTGCACTGGTGTGGCCAGGCCGGCAGTGGTTCCAAGCCTGGTGGACAAGGGCAGCTCTTATTTGGGGTGGAGAGCTGGGTGGGTGACCACTGCTGCTGCTGCTGCCATGGGAGCAGGGCATGCTGGGGTGGGAGGGCAGGCAGGGCTTGGGTGCCGCGAGTGCCCAGCCGGGTGGCCCAGAGCACTAGCCTGGCAGACGTGTTTTGAGAGCTGGGCCTGGCCTGGGAGGACGGGCTGGGCTTCAGTCTGGTAGAGGAGCTGGTGGAGCACCCAGGCAGGGAAGAGCCTGGGAGAAGAGAGGGCTTGTATGGAGAATGGCTGAGTCCCACAGTCAGGAGGAGGGAGGTGGAAGAGAAGCTCTGTGGGGGCTCTTTCCTGAGTGAGGAGCAGCCACTGCAGGGGCAAAAGGAGCCACGCCCCAAGTCGTGTTTGGAGGTGGTCCCTGGCAGAGCCGCAGAGGATGGGCTTTGGGGTGAGTGAGGCTAGGGCCTTTGACTAGCAAGAGGAGGCTGGAGCAGGGCGGGCCTGCAGGGATCAGGTGACAGGGAGAGAGAAGGATCTGGTGTGCTGGTCAGCGAGTGGGTGGGGCCTCGGGCGGAGCCAGGGTTCTGGAGGTCCTGGGGTGGCAGCACCCAGAGCATTGACGGTTAAGAGCAAACACATGGGTGAGGAGGTGTCCTGAATTATATCAGTTTGGACCTTTGTGAGGAGGGGGTGTGTTGTAGCTGTTGGAACCCTGGGATAGAACATCGTTTGTATCTCTCAAATGGTCTTTTGCTCCTGGAAACAAAGTGAAAACCCTTTTCGGGGCACATACATGGGTTTTGCTTTGGAAAACACGGCCTCCTGTATGTCTCCTTAGGTACTTTGGAAGCCCCACAGTTCGTTCGTCCTCTGTCGCAGGTGTGTGTCACAAGTTGCCTGGACAGGTGTGCCGTGCTGTGTGCTTGGTGTTCAGGGGGAGAGTGGGGAAGGCCTCTTTCTACGTGGGTGGTCGGGGAGGTGATGGAGCCAGCAGACGAAGGATCAGTAGTGCATGTGATGTCCTAAAAGGACACAGCTTGGCAAGGGTGTTTGAGGGCGGGAGGGAGCGTGGCAGGCCAAGGAGGCCACCTTGAGGGTCTTGAGCCTAGAGCCTTGGGGGATCACCAAAGGAGTCTGAGCCAGGGCCAAACCCATTGGGTTGAGCAGCTCACAGGAGTAGCCTAGCATGTGAGGCCACCTGGGGAGGAGTAGGCTTCAGTCACCTGGGCCACTGGTTCCCACTGTGTGACTTCAGGCAGTCACCCACCCTCTCTGAGCCACCTCCTCACCTGTAAAGCACACAGTAGGTGCTCCTTCCTGCAGTCCCTCCTGGCTTGGGCTGCAGTGAGTCACTCCTAGGGCCTCTCATCATGCACTGCCCACTGCCCTGATGACCACAGCAGGCCACAGAGCTGACTGAGGGGAGGAGGGTCACGAGGCTCTCCTCAGGCTGTCCCCACCCAGCTGGCCCCACGTGCTCTGGAATTCTCTTCCATCACCAGACGGGCCGCGCGTGTCTGGGCTCCTGAGGCCCACAGGAAAAACTGGAGGGCTCCTCCAGTATCACTCAGGGCCTGTTCTATGCTTGAACGCTGAGCACTCACAGGCCCGCCCTGGCAGGGCTCACAGTGGCAGGCTGCTGAGTGCTATCAGGGGCTCCCAGAAGGATTTGTGGAGGCCACGGCCCTTTGGCTGAGCCTGGAGAGATGGGCAAGTTCTGCAGGGGTATATCCACAAGCATGGTATGTCCACAAGGCACGTACGTGTAGGGGTGAGGGAGGCGGCTGGGAGGCCAGGAGGACAGACCTGGGAGGACCCCAAAGCCCAGGCACTGGGATCCTATCCACAAGCAGCAGGAGCCAGACTGTGCGGGGAGGGGGTTCTGGCCACTGTGGGAGGTGATGGGAGGGCAGGGACAGAGGCCTTGGTGGTGGCTGAACCATGACACATAGGAGCATGGAGATATGAGGACAGAATGGGTGAAGGTGGTTATGGGGAGAGGGAGGAGCCAGGCAGAGTGGGGGACTCCATGGGGTGGGGTACTCACTGAACCTTCTCCCAGGGGACTGGGGTTGGAGTCTTCCCAAGACACTGACATGGGCAGGGGGAGAGGTGAGTCTGAAGGCTCTTGTCCTCTTGGTTTGTTAAACTCACAGGTCCACGTGAGATTGTCCAGAGTGAACGCAGAGCAGGAAGAGAAAGGGGCTGCCATGGCCGAGGTGAGGACTGCCTGAGAAACGACACAGGCAGGGCCCTGTAGGGCACAGCAGCCAGTGCTGCCAAATGTAGGCCCGTGCCCTCTGCAGAACACTGGTGGCTGCAGGGGCCATGCATGCATTGAGAGGATGCCTGTCCTCTGTCCTACTCACCACTATCGGCTTGTCCACTCTGACTGGGAACATCACCTCTGGGGACAGACTGGGAGTAGAGGGGAATGGGATGTGGTCAAGGCCACACAGTGACTGTGGGACACAGGCTGGAGTGTGGCTGGGCCATTGGAGCCCCTGCTTCTGGGCCGGGGAATGACAGGGTGGGGTGACGCAGGGCACCTTCGAGAACCAGGTCCTGGCTGGACACCGGGGAACCCCTGATGAACAGAACGAGTTGCCCACCAGGGTGGGGAGCTAAAGAGGGGCCAAGAGGCTGGTCCGCCTGCCTTCTGTAGGCCCCTCCCCTCCAGCAGCCTTGTGGGGACGACTGCACTGGAGTGTTAAGGGCTCAGACCCTCAGCCCCAACTGCAGACAGAGCCAGCTCTCCCAGAGGGATGCCCCCTCCTCTGCAGGCAACCACCTTGCCCTTCCTGGTCCTGTCCTCTCTTTGTCCCCTCCCCACCCCAGCACCACACTCATGGCCTCCCTGTTGAAGCAGCATCTTCCTCACTCAGCACTCTGCTCTGGTCCAGGGCCTGAAGTCACTGTCAGGGCAGGGCACACGGGGATGTATTTTCCCAAGCAGGAAGTGATGCACAGTGCAATCTGATCTGAAGCGTGGGGAGCCAGGGGGAGTGCAGCATCCTCTCCCTGGAGGACCGCAGTCAGTTGGGGTAAAGACATTCACCTTGGAGTCTGCACTAATATAGTGATTTATTGCTTCTTTAGCCACGTGGGCTACCAAGTTCAAAGGGAGGGAAAAGAAACTGACGAAAATAGTGGCTCATCCGGTATTGTCTTCCTTGTCTGGCTCGTCCCTCGGCTTCTTCAGAGCTCACGCCTCAAGCCGTGAGCTCTGCTTCATTCCCTGCAGGCCCCCTGGGCCGCAAGAGGCTCGCTAGGTGTGCGTCTCTGAAGGCTGCGGAGGGGCCCCTTCCTCTGTCTCCCTGCTCGACTGCTCGCTGGTGAGGCCCTTGGTCTCCGACTGCCTTGACACCTGCCCTTGCAGTTTGTCCTCCTCGGGTTTTGTCTCGGGCAGTGCCTCTTCCTGGGGCTCCAGCTGGGTGGCGGACTTCTTGTCAGAGCCAGGCTCAGGGGTCCACGAGGGCTCAGTGCCCCGGGAACTCTCGCCCTCCTTGTTGATGGCTGCACAGGACAGGCCCCGGGCCTTGGGCTGTACCCAGCAGTGGCTGAGGATCTCATCGATGTGCAGCCGCCGGTTGACGTCTGGCTGTAGCATGCGGTAGATGAGGTCCTTGCACTCGCCTGTCAGGTGCTTGGAGCGTGGGAAGTTGACGCGGTGCTCCTTCTGGATGCGCAGCATCTTCTTGATGTTGGAGTCATCATAGGGCATGGAGCCGCACACCATGATGTAGAGGATCACTCCCAGGCTCCAGATGTCGTACACCTTGGGCTGGTAGGGAATGCCCTGTAGTACCTCGGGGGCCGCGTACGCCGCCGACCCGCAGAAGGTCTTGCTCAGTGTCAGTCGGCCACTGTCGTCCCGCAGGCAGCGCTTGGAGAAGCCAAAGTCGGACAGCTTGATGTTGAAGTCCTTGTCCAGGAGAAGGTTCTCACACTTGAGATCTCGGTGGACGACATCCAGGTCATGGCAGTACTTGATGGCTGAGGAGAGCTGGTGGAACTTATTGCGAGCATCATCTTCATGCAGGGCTCCCCGGGTTTTGATGAACTCAAGGAGGTCGCCCTGGACCCCGAGCTCCATGACGATGTAGACCTTGCCATCTGATGTCTCGAAGATTTCATAGGTCTTGACGATGGAGCGATGGTTTAGCATGGCCAGAATCTCAATTTCCCGGGGAAGGAATTTCTCCAAGAAGTCCGTGGGGGCTTTCTTGCGGTCGATGATCTTGACCGCCACGTTGAACTTCAGGCGCTCAGAGTAAGCGGATTTGACTTTTGCGTATGAGCCCTCTCCCAAATTTATCCCCATGATGTAGCCTCGTCGCTTGAGGACGGCAGCATCATCCATGGTGCCGGGAGTGCCCAGTGCCTCTGAGCCTGCCCTCTACATCCCTGCGGGACATGGGCCAGCAGCGTCCTCATTTACACTGTGGACAGAGAGTCCTCTGGGCTGGCCAGGCCTGCTGTCCCTGCCTCCTAGAGGCCAAGACTCTGGGGTAGAATGTTCAGTTTTGTCTCCCAGGTGACTTCGGTGGGTGAAGTCATAAAGGAGGAGTGCCCTGGGGGAATGAGGCTCTGGCCTGAGCCACTTGGACTTGGAACTCTGGAAGGCCGGCCAGTGGGCTGGGGCCGACTGAAGGCCAGTGGAGAATGGTCTTGCGCTTGGCTGAGACCTGAGGTAGGAGGGGGGCTGTGGGGAATATAGCAGTCTGCTCAGGCCTCCAAACCTGCGGCCAGTATTGCTTATGGAGCAGTGGGGCTGGTTACTGCAACCCAGGGCATCCCAGGAAACGCAGGGTGGGTGGTCATATCAGTCCAGGTCCCGGCAGGAAACAGAAGACATACTCAAGTTAGGGCAGTCTGAGGAGGGTGTAATAAAGGGATGATTTACACAAGTGGGAACAGTGTAGGGAACCCCAAGGGTAGTAACAGACTCCAAGAAGAAGGAAGGGATGGTCACTGGAACCTGGGAAGAGAGAGGCAGTGACCTTAGGTGGAGGCCACAGTGACCCCACAGGGAGGGAGTTGGGGGAAAATGTCCCTGATGTCTTTTCCCTCCCATCAGCCCTGGAAACCCTTGACAGGTGTCCACATAGGCAGCCTGCAGGCCACACAGCAGGGCTGAGAAAGCTGGAGGTTGATCAGGAGGGGCAGGCTCCTGGCCCAGCAGTCACTGCAGTTTAGGAAGCCAGGGCTCTGCCTTTGGCCTGCATGGTTTGGTCGTACTTTTCATCTTCCTATATTTTTCTTTCCTCATCCGAACCTTTGCCAACCTGTTTCTCCAACAGTGGCTCTGCTGGGGGACAAGTGGCAGGGATTTCTGATCTTGGCCCTGAGTTCTCTCCCAGGGGTCTGTCCAGCCTGTAGCCCTGGCTGGGCTCCCAGGACAGATCTGGGGCTGGGGGCAGAAGGCAAGGCTTGGATCCCACTCTGAGTGCCAGCAGCTGCTCCTGGGAATGCTCCCTGAGGATGGTATAAGTGGCCAGGATAGCATTGGACAGGGACCAATGTTTCTGCCAGCAGTGGGGCCCCTCTGCTGTGATAGCCCCATTGTCTAGCACCTGCTTCAGGGCAGGAGCAGGCAGGTCTGGCCTAGCTTTGGGTTTCACCTTGGTCATATCCACCCAGAGGGAGTGGGTGCCTCTCCCTCAGATGACCCTGAGGGTCGCAGACTGGAATACTGGGACACTCAGGAGGACCATGCCTTGAAGGGGCCTGGGAGGACTGCTTGTGGGGAGTGAGACCATGGGGCTGGAGGTGGGCCAGGCTGGGATGGGTCCCCATCAGCCTTGGCCCTTTCCTGTTGGCTCTGCTCCCATCTTCACCCTCTTCCGCAGCGCTGACACCCCGTGTCAGGCCTTATGTGCGTGGCTGCTGCTCCTTCCTTTGGACAGCTTGCTCCACTCCTGCTAGAACACCCCATCTGCTCTGTCCCTCAGCACGGTCACCTTGTTCTCGATGACAGGTGCGAGGCCAGCACTTGAAGCACTATCCCCAGCAGCTTTCCCCTGCAGACCTGGCCTGCTGTGGCAGCAGCTGTGCCCAGCCTTCTTTGCCCCCC
>NC_060281.1:93183263-93214883 GCF_021613505.1 Equus quagga | reverse complement strand
CAGCCTTGCTCCACACGCTCTCTGGGATGGGACTTCCCCTGTCAGCTCTCCCGGTATGACACTCCTGTAGGCTATTTCCTCATCTGTTTGAAACACTTTCAGTTGTGTGCGCCGGTGAAGCCACACCTGCCTGTTCCTTACAGGGTTGATCCTTCTTCCCCACCCCCAGAACCTCCTCAAAGATAGTCCAGGTCCCTCCCGTCTTCCTCATCCTTTTTCCGCAGCGGTTCAGCTTTAAAAAGACTACTTTAGGGCGCACTCTTGGGCCGCTGACGGGACCTGGGCTTGCAGGTGTGCAGAATTTGAAAACCCTTCGCGTCCCAGGGTCCTGCTTCAGCCGCGTCCCCTTCCCCCGCCTCCCTGCGTCCCGCCCGCTCCATTCACGCTCTGCCCCTGGGCCGCCCGCGGCCCCTCGCCCCCGCCCTTGTCTGTGTCCGTCATCTTGGTCCGGTGCCCCTCCCCTACCGCTCTGCCCCGCGCCTCGGATCCTAGGCCCTTTGGAGGCCCTACCAGCTAGGCTCCGCCCCCGAGCCCCACCTCTCTGCTTAGCCAACGGCGCACTTCACCCCTCGTGGCCCCGCCCCGCGTCGGGCCCTCCCCGCAGTCCCCGCCCTCCGCCTCCCTGACCTTAGGCCTCGCCCCCTTCGGGCGCTCCGCCCCCCGCCCGGCCAATGGTCCGCACGCATTGGGAGCACGCAGGCCCCGCCCCCCGCCTCGGCGCTGATTGGCTGGCGCCGGCGTGCGGGCGGGAGGCGGGGCGGTGCGGAGCCGAGCAGGACGGCCGCCATCTTGCGCGGAGCCGGAGTCGGAGCCCGAGGCCGCGGCCGAGAGTGCGCTCCAGCCCGCGCCCAGCCCCTCCGCGGCCCAGCCGGAGACCTCTCCCGCCGCCCCTCCGCGCCCGGCCCCGGCCCCTCCTCGGCGCCCGACCCTCAGCCCGGCCCGGTCCGGCCTCCCCGCGGGGTCACGCGGCCGCCCCGGGGACGATGAACGGAGGATAAATGGTGCCCAAGGCAGACAGCGGTGCCTTCCTGCTGCTCTTCCTGCTCGTGCTCACCGTCACCGAGCCACTGCGGCCAGGTGCGCGGCGCGGCGGGGGCGGCGGGGCGGGGCGCGCGGGCGGTCGGGGCGGGGCGGGCGGGGGTCGCCGGGACCTCCCTCCGCCTGGCCGGCTGCGTCCCCAGAGGGCGCCGCCCCCTCGCCGGGACCGAGCTGTGAGTTTACGTGGGCTCAGGTTGCCGCGCGTGTCACGGAACTTTGTTCTGGAGGGATGTTGCTTTTGGACCCACATCCATGGAGCCCTGCATGCTTGGAGGTTGACGGAAGCGAGACTGTGCGGGGCTCGACCTCGCCTCGGGGGCCTGCGGGTGCTCTGGCTGCGCCCGTGGGGCGCGGCCTCCTTGCTGGCCCAGCGGCTGGGCTCAGGCTGAGTGCTGGGTGTCGAGAGAGCTGCTCGTGGAGGCGCCAGGTTTCCCAGGCTTCCGCCCAGCAGTGGTTGGTGCCAGCGTCTCAGCCTTGGAAACTCCTCGGCTGCGGAGCGGTAGCTGTGTCGCTTACCGTCACTCCGTGAGGTGTTGCACTTGAGAAGTGCTCGGCTCAGAGACCGGCCCCGAGCAGGTACTAGGGTCCGCGAGCGTCGCGCGCAGAGACCGACGCGCTGCATCGCGGCTGTGTTGCCGCTCTCGGAGCCTGCACAGTGCCAGGCACTTAGGAGTGCGCCTTGTGTGTGATGATTAAATGCTTTTGGAACTCCACTTGGAGTTTGTGTTTTTATAAGTAGGCTTGTGGTGGGGAATCAGAATCATGGCAGCTAGAAGGCCCCACATAATTTTCCTCTTTATCTGTGTTTGGCGTATGCCTCCTTCCTTGAACTGCAGCAAGAAAATCAAATCCCCAAATGCAGGGCCGATTTATCCATCAGGCACAGGAGGCCCGGTGCTGGGGGTCCCCAGTGCTTTTCGTAGCCTGCAAAAATATTTGATTTCTTTTAAAATTAGCGGGAAAAACTCCGAACTTTTAGGTCAAGAAAATTAGTAATATACATATGTAAATACATTCATCTTTACACTAACACAGTTGAAAAGCATGATTCTTAATTTTTTTGTGTGCAGGAGGGAGCCCATGAAGGCGGAAGTGCCCAGGGCTGTCTGAACACTGTCAGGCCCTGGTGTGTGAAGGCAGGCTGGGGAGCCCAGCAGTGTGCACCCTTGCCGTGGCCTAGCCAGGCTCCCACCCCGGACATGCTGCGTCTCTCTGCTCCCCAGTGTCTACATGGTGGCCAAGGACCCGGGCCCATGCTCAGCCTGAAGGCTCTCCAGTGACACATCTCTGGGCTTCCTGAGTGGAGCTGGTTGCTCACTGCTTTTGATGTTCTTTGGGCAGTGGAGTAACTAGAAGTGGGTGGCATTGGTAGGAAAGGAAGCCAGGAAAAGGGCCACCTGTTGAGGGGGGTATTGTGTGGACTCTTGGGACCAGAGCCAATGGGTTTGCGGGTTCTTGTGATTGGGTTGTTGAGGAGACGTGTCTGCACCTGAGGAGAGGTGAAACATCACCCTGTTCTGGCTCCTGGGTCCCAGTTTTACACATCAGGTCCTGGACTCTGAGTGATAAGGCCATATATCGCGCCTTTCTTCTTCGGAGTGCCTCTGGTTCCAGGTCTAGCATCTCCTTCCTGGATGATGGACGGTGACCAATGTCCCCCACTCCTTTTTCTTTACTGTGTATCCACAAATCCTGCCAACTAGCCAGCAGCAATTCAAGTGTCTTCGAGTCCTTGCTGCTTGCCCCCATCACTAAGGATGCTCAAATGAAGAGAATAAACTCCTCCCGCTAGGAGTGCACTTTAAGTGTGGAAGCAGAGACTAAGTATAAATCAGTCCCCTGAATGTGGGCGCCCAGAGGCAGGTGGCAGAGGTGGCCAACCGTTTGTACCTGTGAAGCAGGTTCACTGGAGACCTCACACTTAGGTCTGAGTTGGGGTGGGGAGGTGGCTCTGGTAGAGGGAGCAAAGTTACCTTTTCATTTCATGACTCTCCAGATCAGAACTTTGCAGCAGACCCTAGTGGTGTCTTGACTTGTCCTTCAAAACCTGGGGGACTCCAGCTGGCTCCCTGATTTTGGTTGGGCAGCAAGGACGGGTCTCATGCCGGGTCATATATTCTTGTGTGTGCTTTGTGTCCTTCCCGGCAGGGCTCTGCTGGCCGGCATTTGCGAGGGTCTGCTTCTCCGGTCTTGGCCTGCCTTCTTTCTCTTAGAGTCCTGGCTTAGACCCATATTTGGGTGTGAGGAGGGCACCAGCCGGAACCTGCTTCCCGGGAAGGAGGCGGGTGGGGAGGGTGTCCTTTGATTTCTGCCAGGTGGAGCCTTTGACGACCTGGGCCAAGCCACTGTTGGCCCCTCTCTGATGCAGGCCCGTGTGTGAGGACTTTCACACGGTGTGGGCAACGGGAGAGTGCTAAACTTGACTTTTTGCCAAAGTTTCTTTTAAATGCATTCTTGCATTTTATATTTACATAAGTGCATTTCTTGGTTGATTGAAGATGTGTTTTGTGACAGGCACTGTTGTAGCACTAACATGCATTGATTTATTTAACTCTCTGGTGGTTCCTGTGAGGTACTGTTATTAGCCCCATTTTACACATGGGGAAACTGATCTATGCTATAGAGAGCTCATCAAGTTAAGTGACTGAGATTTCAATCCCAGAAGTCTGGCCTGACCCCCATCGTGCATTCTTTTTGTTGTTGTTGCTGTATAGAATTTAATTGTGTATATATCTCTTTATCCAATTATATATCCATTCCACCTTTGATGAGCATCTGGGAGGTTTAAAGTATTTGGCAATCACATCATGCACCCTTGGTCAGGGCTCTGTCCACTCTTGCTGTGTATTTCCTGCCCTGGAGCCCCACCTGCGGAGCCCCAGGCTGCCTCTCTTCCTGTTCACCCAGTGGTTCTCTAGGTGGGGATGCAGAACCTTTTTCCACCTTAATACTCCAGTCTGAGGGGTAGAACCAGCCCTCCTCCCACGTCCCTTCTATGGTTAGCCATAATGGCCAGTGATGATGTGTGATCATGTCCGCTGGGGATGTGGTGAGAAAGGAAGGTTGGGGACCTCTGCCAAATGGTGACAAACATACAGGGGTGTTTAGGGGCTGCTGCCTGTGATGTCGTCCTGTTGACCCTTTCTCTGTACAAGGAATGCAGCATCAATCGCTGATTCTAAAACTGTTTTTCTAGTGTCAGTTCTCAAAGAGAATCATGCCATGGTTTCAGCTACAACTCCATCCAGGGTTCTTTCCCCTTTTCTGGAAGGGCCTGCTTGCTGTGCTGAACTGGTAAATCCTCAGTGAGCTGACAAGTGGCCACAGGCTTGCCTCTGGAGCAGCACCTGGGGTAGTGAATAGCAAGAGTGTGGATATTTTATAAGCAGAAGTGGTCAAAGCTCATAGAAGTAGCTGGAAAGTTGAGCCTGCACCTGCGCTTGCCAAATGCCTCCTGACTTTGGAGCTCTTTTCTCCACAGCCCCCCACCCTGTAACCCTGTAGGACTTGCCCTGCCAGCACACTGGGATTTGGGCTTAGTGATTTCATTCTTTTTAGCTGGAAGTAGTGTAACACACTAACCAATCATTCTAGCTAATGAATTGTCTTTTTTTTTTTTTTGGTAAAGAAACCTTTTTCTGGGAAATAATTTCAAACTTAAGGAAAGTTGCAAGAATTAAATTAGCTCAAAGAATAACTGCATATCCTCTCCCAGATTTATCTTTTGTTAGCATTTTCCCTTATCTGCCTTATCCTCCTTGTGTGTCCATGTGCTTGTGCATAGATGTGTACACACACGTGTCGTTGTTTTCTGAACCATTTGAGAGTCAGTGGCATACTCCATGGCCCTTTCCCCTGAATGCTTTGGCCACTGCAGAGAGCAAGAGGAGGCTCCTGTGCTTGGTGCCCCCAGGAGATGAACAGTGCTGCTCCCCACCCCATTGCTTGCAGTCGCCCCGTGACAAACCCTCACTCCCTCCTGCTGTGGGCAGGCACTGTGTCACCGTGGGGCAGTCTTGAGGGCACAGGAAGCACTGTGGTTGAAGCTCCAGTTGCTTCAGGTGGCTGCGAGTCAGGGTTGGTGTTTCAGTTGGTGGTTCTAGTCTGAGGAGTGAAGGATGTGCTGTTGTTGCATGCTTCGGCGAATGCGCCTGCACCTTCTCACTGCTGTTCGGCTGTGCCTTTCCTGTTCACCTCGCCCAGATGGCTCTCGCTTGCAGCCTTCCCAGGCCTAGCTTACTGGCACTTTCCTCACCCCTTCCCTCCCCTGGCAGTTCCACAGCACTTGAGGCCTACATCGTGGGAGATCTAGTTGTCGGCGCTCCCTGCCCTCCCTGCACGGGTGATGTCTGACTTCTGTTCCTCTCCCTCTCCTTGGCCTAGGGAATCACCTTCTAGTTTCTTGACTCTAAGTGGAATGCGTCAGTGACAACATTTAGGACCTGGTAGATAGCAAGGGATCCATTAGATATCTTTTTCTTGGTATACTGCTAGATTGTTCCCTCATCACATGTGCTTTTGTATTTGGGGTTCTGAGGAGTTGGTGACCAGCCTCCTCCTGTCTGCAGAGCAGGTCAGTAATCCCAAGAGCCCAATTTTGGGCCAATAGTTTGCCAAGCAGAGTGATGGGTGGGCTTACAGTATGGTTCTTATGTGATAGCTGTATTTTTGTTTCTGGCGTTATTTACCGATTGACTTGGGATGTTGAGTGAAAGCCAGTCACATCTTGTCTTGCTGCTGCAAGCTGGGCCAAGTGTCCCATCAGTGTGGACGTGGTCGGCTTTGACAGGGCAAGTCCAGGGAAGGGTGAATGCCCTGTGGGCCATGGTTGGAGTGCAGTAGACCGAGGACCCAGAGCATCCTAGGGTTTCTGGGCAGCAGCCTGGGAGGGAGGAAAGCCGAGGGCTGGCGTTGCATCAAACAGGCTGTCTGTAGAATGAGCAGCTGCAAGTCCAGTGTGATGGTTTAAAAGCACTGACCCTAGAGCTGCACTGCCTGGGGTCAAGTCCCGCTCTGCTGCCCACTCTGTGACTTCTCTGTGCCTCAGTTTCCTCATCTGTAACATGGACATAACAACAGAGCTTACTTCATGGAGATGTTGTGAGAATTGACTTTGGGACCCCCCCCTTCCCCCGAGGCTTTGTGTGTGTGTGTGCATAGGGGCATACTTCTTGGGAGAGGGCCCCCACCTTGGAGGCAGCAGGGCACAGTGGCTTTGAGCAGTGTCTGCTATATTGTGAGTGCTACATGAGTCTAGCCATTCCAGTGATCTGAGAGGGGGTGTGTGTGGCTCCTGAGAGCCCCCAAAACAGCCGCAGTACTTTGGACAGGGCTAGGATTGTTCTTACTGACGTTTTGCTCTTTGTCACGTTCATTCTGTGTCCCCTGGGCTTGGTCTGGCACAGAGTGGGCACTCAAAAATCAGTTATTGAACAAATGCACAAATGGCTGTTTATATTTTGACATAAAGAGCAACAGCTCCCTTAGCCAGTGGGCCTCGCAGCTGCCCCTGGTGGGGGTGGCGCAGACAAGGGCCTGCAGGAACGCCTTTGGAGGAGCAGTGGGGGGGTGCTGCAGAGCCAGCTGGCCTGGGCCTCACACTGGGGTGCGCTTGCTCCTGCGGATGTGAGCTGCACTGAGAGGTGAGAGCAGGCTTCTCACAAACGTGGCTCCTCAGTGAAGTTCACCGGCTGCCCAGCCTGGGGTTGGGAGGAGCTAGGGGCTCCTGGCCTTGCCTGGCGTTGAGGCTTGAGAACCCGACTGCCCCCTGCATGAGGACTTGGCCTGCCCTTCTCCAGACCATCCATAGTACAAACCTTGCTTGAGAGCTGGCAGAGGCAGGGGCTGTGCACATTCCTCTCTGCCCAGTGTGGCCGTTGCTTCAGTCATCCTGGGCTGATCATGGTCCCTACTCCCTTCCGGTCCCTCTGTGTAGGCTGGCTTTCCGGATCCCTGGCAGCTGGCCGTCAGTTTGATCGGCTTGCCTCCTGTCTGCCTTTAGCTGTGGACGGCTCTGTGTTGGACAGGACAGAGCTGAAAGCTGAGCCTCAGTGGGTATGCTGGACCAGGAGGGCCTCCGGGTTCACCCTGCTCTCCCGCCCTGTTTCAGAAGCCTTGTTGCCTGGGGGACCTTCTTTAGGAATTCATAGCTGTGGAGAGGATTGCTTGCGGCTGCCTTGGGCACTGGACGAGGGGCAGGAGCCATGGCAGAGGTGTCCTGGAAGGTGAGCTGGGAGACATGAGTGTCTAGGACCCCCTGCACACTTAGATTGACATCGAGTCTCCTGATGTAGAGGCCTTTTGAGTGCCACTGGCTACCTCCTAGGGTTCCTGGGCCGGTTCGTTTACCTCCAAAGCTCTGTGGTCCTTATAAGACAGAACGAGAGGACTGAAAGGGATGAGGCTCATTTGGGGCCAAGGCAGGCTTTAGCCCTCTGTGGCTTGTTGGCCACTCCCGGGATGGGGAGAGAGTCTCCAGATTCCCCCTCCACCCCATCAGTGTGAAGGATGCATGCAGAGCCACAGTGAAAGCCCATGACAGTCTAGAAAAAGGATGTTGATTTTTTTTTTCCCCACATTTACAGACATTCATACACAGATTATTTTGCATAAATGGAACTATGCTTTTTATACAGTTTTTTGAGTTTTTCATTTGACACTGTTTTGGAGCTCTTTGTAGGTCAGTACATAAAGCTTTACCTCATTCTAATTTTTTTTTTTTAATAAGACTTTATGAGGTGCCGGCCTCATGGCCAAGTGGTTAAGTTCATGCGCTCCACTGCGGCAGCCCAGGGTTTCGCCGGTTCAGATCCTGGGCTCAGACGTGGGACCACTCATAGGGCCATGCTGAGGCAGCTCCCACGTAGCAGAACTAGAAGGACCCACAACTAAAATATACAACTATGTACTGGGGGGATTTGGGGATAAAAAGAAGAAGAAAAAAAGAAGATTCATAATAGTTATTAGCTCAGGTGCCAATCTTTGAAAAAAAAAAGAGGCTTTATGAGAACTTTCCTCAGTTGTACTTTTGTCTGTGGGGTATGGTTCTGGGGGAAACCTCTTATCCAAACTTTTCATCAAGCAGAAGCTGCAAATTAGTGAGATTTACACTTAGAGGTGGCATGGCCATAAGGCTGAAGCAGCTAAAATACACAAGTAGTACTTATAAAATACACAAGTAGTACTTCCCGCTGACCGTTCCCAGACCCTCGTGGATTTGTCTCAGTCTAAAACTGATCTGCCACAGCTCCAGGTTGGACTCCTGATTTTTACATGTGTTTATGCTGTAGCTCAAATTTGTGTGCTTATTTATCTAAATGGCATAATTTCACGAAGGATGATTTAGCATTAGAGTGGTCATGCAGGGAAACTTTGACATAAAGTTACACAGTTGAGAGGTGCTTTAAGGGCATACATGAAGCCAAATCCCAAAGATCCAATGGTCTGCATTCTTTTATTGCTTTGAGGAAGGCTTAATTCCAAAAGGAATTAAGATTTCAAAGTATGTTCCTTCAGAAGGAGGCAAAGGGATACCGCCTTCTTTTTTAAAAAGTTTTTGCTTTGGAAACATTTCATACCTACCAGTTTCAAGAGTAGTACTGTGAACTCCACCTGTATACAGTTCACCTAAATCCACCGATTGTTAACATTGACTCACCATATATTTGCATGCTTGCTAGCTCGCTCGCTCTCTTGCTCTGTGTATACAGATATAAAATATATCTCATACACGCACGCCATTTTTTGCAGAACTCTTTGAAACTAAGTTGCAGGCATCATGGCCCTTCATTTCTAAATCCCTCAATTTATATTTCCTAAGAACAAGGCCATTCTCTTATAATCACAGTATAGTTGTCAAGTTTAGGAAGTGTAACACTGATGGAGTGCTGTTATCCATATCCCCATTTTGCCAGTTGTCCTATTTACAACATATTTTTTTTCCCAATGCAGGATTCAACCTGGGATCATATGTTGCATTGTCACGTGTATTTAATCTTTTTTTTTTTTTTTGGAGGAAGATTAGCCCTGAGCTAACTACTGCCAATCCTCCTCTTTTTGCTGAGGAAGACTGGCCCTGAGCTAACATTCGTGCCCATCTTCGTCTACTTTATATGTGGGATGCCTACCACAGCATGGCTTTTGCCAAGCAGTGCCATGTCCGCACCTGGAATCCAAACCAGCGAACTCTGGGCTGTCAAGAAGCGGAATGTGCGTACTTAACCGCTGCACCACCGGGCCGGCCCCTCATCTTTTTAAATCTGGAACAGCTTTGTCTTCATGGCATGAAGTTTTTGAAGAGTACAGGCCAGTCATTTTATAGAATATTCCTCAGTTTGGGTTTATCAGATTGTTTCCTTGTAATCCGATTCAGTTGATCTTTTTTGGCAAAAGTGACCCCTCAGGACCTTGAGCCCTCCTCAGCGCATCCAGAGGCACTGTCTCTCCATTTGTCCCAGGAATGGTGATGTTAACTTGGCCTCGTGGTGAGGTGGCCTGGTTGCGTTTCTCCTGGAACGGCGCCTTTTCCCCTTTGTGAGGGGCAGGCACTCCGTTGGGAGGGAGAGACCCCCACCTGGTGGTTTGAAGCGTCCAGTGATGATTCTTACCTGAATCCATTACCATGTGATGGTTGCTAAATGCTGATTTTTTCTTACCATTCTTTCTTTTAGTAGTAGTCGGCTATAAAAAAGAGCTTTCTCTTCCTTTTTATTTTTTAGTATCACTGTGGACTCATGAATTCTTTTTACTCAGTGTGTTGTCTGTTATTGCCATTATCCATTTTGATGCTTATGTTGTAATTGATTTCGGCAATGGAAACCTCTTCAGGCTGGCTTCTGCATCCTGCTGATATGTCCCCGTCGATTTTGAACATTCCTTATTACCAGGCTCATCGTGTATCTTGCCTGCCCCAGGCATTTTCCCACAGAGCACTGGTTCTTTTAGTGGGAAATGGTGCTTAGAAACCAAGATTTTGGTCTTAGGTGTGTTCATTGCTACTAGGATGGTGCTGCCACTAGACCTTTCAGTCTAGCTGAGGTATGTGTGTGTGCATGTGTCGGTCTCTGTGTGTCTCTCCTTGTGTAAGTTTATACTGTTCCTTTTAGTTCCAGCCTTGCATTACAGGATCTTGCTTGCTTTCCCTGTTTCATGTTGGTATCTCCCTTTTTCTACAGTGAGAACTCTGGCTTCCAACAACATGAGTAGATTTACTCATTTGCATAATCCTACAGTGCCCGCAGAATAGTTTCAAAAGTACTACCAAAGCAAATCGATTGGGTAGAGTTTGATTTTTTTTGTCTTGAGACTGATGATGTATACTCAAAGTACTGGGTCTAAAAGCTACTTGGATTAATTCTCTTCTCTCTTCCGTGTATGTCTGTTACATAGTTAGGTTGAAAACTGTGTTGATTTGAAACGACTTTTATTAAATGATTCTGAGGGAGATGTTTACTGTAATCTCATTCTTATAACAGGCTTCTATTTCATTACACTAATTGGCAAGGAGACATTTCGGTTTTTAATAGGTTGTATTATTTTCCTGGGTAAATTAAAAAGTCATTTTTAAGAGTAGATATTTATGTGGTTTTAACGCATCAACTCTCATTCGTATATACAGTCATGCACTGCATAACGACATTTCAGTCAGTGATAGAACACATATATGACAGTGGTCCCATGAAATTAGTACCATAGAGCCTAGGTGTGTAGTAGGCTATACCATCTAGGTTTGTGTAAGTGCACTCTATGATGTTTGCGTAATGACAGAATTGCCTAATGATGCATTTCTCAGAATGTATACCTGTCAGTAAAGCAACTGTATTTGAAAATGAATTAGTTTTCATTTCTAAGAGTCTTGAGACCTGGTTGTCCTACTTTTGCCATTGATTGTGATTTTGGCAAGTCCTTCTTTCTGATTTCAGTTTCTTCAAGAAAATAATTGGAGGGCTGAGATGTCCAGGGGTCATTTGGGCTCAAGTTTGTTTAATAGCCTCCCAATCCATCACCATTTGCATTTCCTGTCCTCCCAGAGCTCTGCCAGTCTCTGGGGGTGCAGTGGTGTGGGGCAGCTGTCTGGAGGAGGGGCCGAGCTCGGCCCGGGAGTTTGGGCGTAGGTGTGCACATGGTTTATCCGCCAGGCCTGTTTGGTGAGGAGGCAATGAGCAGGTAGTAGGTCCGTTTGAGAGATTGGGATGCCGAAGCCCAGAGAGGATAATTAGCTTGCCTGATGTCATCACTTGGCTTTTAAGTAGAAGCAGCAGAAACCAGAAAGTCAGGACTGCTGTCTTGAGCATGTGCCCTGCCTCCTGCAGCACGATTCCAAACAAGATGAAAGAGCTGAGTGGAGATGAACCATCTGGTGCCCACCCGCCGAAGGACCAGCTCCTCACCACGTGGAGGCCCTCCGTGCTCTGCGGCTCCGGCTCAGCTGCCGTCATGTGTGGACACGGACGCTGCCAGAGCTCTTTAGACCCACCTGACCTCTTTAGACTTGTTCAGGGAGTTAGCATTTTAGTGGCCTCCCTGGTGACCTCACCAGCCTGTGATTGCAATCAAATGAATGTGTACATTTCAAGAAACTTGGGAGGCTTGTTAGTAATCCTGTCGCTCCATGGACTTTGAACCATGTAGATGGACCTCTTAAGAAACATTGCTCAAAGTTCTGCTCAGTGACCAGAAGAAGGTATTTTAAAAGTAAAAGTTTCATATAACTGAATGTAGAACTGATAATACTTTCAAGAAATGGAAGGTAACACCAAAAATGATTAGGACACACAATAAAGCAATGTTTTAAAATTGTCTTGATGCTGCTGTGTGTTTCTCCTTTATGATTGCAATGGGAGGTGTGATGCCCTTTTTATAGAAAGTGGGGACTCATATCAACCTTACTTTACAGATGAAGAAACAGCTTGGAAGAATAAGTGACCAGCCCAAAGTCCTCCCTTCTGTAAGTGGTGGAGCAATGTGGGAAACCTTGGGCGGCCTAGAGCTCCCGCTTGGATGTAGCACAGCTTCAGGAGGTCCTTCATGAGCCTCAGCTCTTTTGCCCTCTGCTCCTTCTTGTCTTTCTCCCCCTGCCTTTTCACCTTGAACCTCCTCACCTGCTGTTTTTATTGCCTTCCTCCCCATAGCCTTGGCCACCAGTGCCACAGTGTTAACGCCCCCGTAACCCGCTGCTTCCTCATGAATGCCCCTCAGGCAGCTCACGCTAGGCCTGTCAGGAGCTGAACACTCCCCTGCTGACCTGGTCCTGTAGTCTTCGTCTTGGTTCTTAGCTGCTGCTGCTGCTGTCATCATCCTCCTCACCATCATCACCCCCCTCCCCCATTTCTGAGCGTCATGCTCTCTGCTAAGCACTTGGTGTGCGATAGCTCTGTTAACCCTAACTGTAACCCCACTGTTTAGATCGAGGTTTTTTTGTGTTGAATCTTAGTCTGGATTTTGCTCCTGAAAGAAGTGCTTGAAATGAAACGTTCAGGCTGTAAATGTTAACTTTGTGCATTCTTTCAAGAGGCCCATTAATGATAAGCTGTGTGCTTTTTTGAGTGTAATCCTGCGGGGGTTCAAGTGGGCTTCAGAGCTCGGCCCCGCTGAGCTAGCCTAAGGAAGGAGCCGGGGCGCACCTCGCTGCCGATGGCTGGGCCTTAGCGGCAGTCTCCTTTTAGGATGCCCCAGATGGGCAGTCCTGCTTTCCTGCAGGAGTTAGTTTATTTGGGTTTGATATTACCCATATGACTTTAAAAGCCCTCCATGTCTTGTTTGTGCTTGTGAGGGTTAGGTGCAGCCCACCGTCATTCGACACACGGGGAAGCTGGCTTGGGGAAGGACGTGGGGAGACTTCATTCTGTTTCCTCTAAATGGGGATAGTACTGACCTGAGAGGATCGTTGACTGGATCCACGGAAACAAGGCTTAGTGCTTTTTTTTGTTTTTGTTTTTTTTAAATTGTAAAAAACACATAATATAAAATATACCGTCTTAACCATTTTTAAATGTACAGTACAGTCGTGTTAACTCTGTGTACCTTGTTGTGCAACAGATCTCTTAGAGCTTTTCCGTCTTGCCAAACTGAAACTCAGTACCCACTGGACAGCTTCCCTCTCCCCCTCCCCCCAGCCCCTGGCAACTACTGTTCTCTTTTCTGTTTCTGAGAGTCTGGACTACTGTAAGTACCTCGCAGAAGTGGAATTGTGTAGTATTTGTCTCTTTATGATTGGCTTATTTCAGTTAGCCACGTCCTCGAGGTTCATCCATGTGGCGGAATGTGACAGAATTCCCTTCTTTTGTAGGCTGAAGAGCATTCCGTTCTCTGACTGTACCACATCTTCTTTATCCATTCATCTGTGGTAGTCACTGGGGTTGCTTTCACTTCTTGGCTGTTGGGGAAAATGCTGCGATGCACATGGGCGTGCACATATCTCTTTGAGATCCTGTTTTCAATTCTTTTGGATAGATACCCAGAATTGAGATTGCTGGATCATGTGGTAATTGTATTTTTAATTTTTTGAGGGCCACCATGCTGTTTTCCGTAGTGACTGCTCCATTTTACAGTCCCACCAGTAGCGTACTAGGGTTCCAGTTTCTCTGTCTTCTCACCAATACTTGTTATTTGTTTTTTAATGATGGCCATCCTGAAGAGTATGGGGTAATATCTCATTGTGGTTTTGGTTTGCATTTCCCTGAGAGTTAGTGATGTTGAGCATCTTTTCATATTCTTCTTGGCCATTTGTATATCATCTTTGGAGAAATGTCTCACTTAAGTCCTTTGCCCTTTTTTAAATCAGATTTTTTTTTATTGTTAAGTTGTAGGATTTCTTTATATATCCTGGATACTAATCTCTTATCGGATATACGATTGCAAATGTTTTCTCTCATTCTATACATTGCCTTTCACTTTGCTGTTTATTTAAGTTTGATATAGTCCCCTTTGTCTATTCTTGCTTTTGTTGCCTGTGCTTTTGGTGTCATATCCAAGAAATCATTGCTAAATCCAATGTCATGAAGCTTGTGTGTTTTCTTCTAGGAGTTTTATTGTTTCAGGTCTGACATTTAGGTCTGTAATCATTTTGAGTTAAGTTTTTTGTTTTTTTTGTTTTTTTTTTTTTGAGGAAGATTAACCCTGAGCTAACATCTGCCAATCCTCCCCTTTTTGCCGAGGAAGACTGGCCCTGAGCTAACATCTGTGCCCATCTTCGTCTGCTTTATATGTGGGACGCCTACCACAGCATGGCTTTTGCCTTGCGGTGCCATGTCCGCACCCGGGATCCGAACCCAGCGAACCCCAGGCCACCAAGAAGCAGAACATGCAAACTTAACCACTGTGCCACCGGGCCGGCCCCTGAGTTAAGTTTTGTATATGGTATAAGGTAAGGGTCCAGCTGTATTATTTTGCAAGTGGATGTCCAGTTTTCCCAGCACTCTTTGTTGAAGACACTATCCTTTCCCCATTGTATAGCCTTGGCACCCTTGTCAAAGATCATTTGACACTATACATGCAAGTTTTATTTCAGGGCTCTCTATTCTGTTCCATGGCCTGTATGCTAGCATTTAGGCCAGTTCCACACAATTTTGATTACTGTAGCTGTGAAATATGTTTTGAAATCAGTAAGTATGAGGCCTTCAGCTTTGTTTTTCTTTCTCAAGATTGTTTTGGCAGTTCAGGGTCCTTTGAGTTTCTATATTAATTTTAGGATGGATTTTTCTATTTTGGCAAAAAATCATTGGCATTTTGATAAAAATTGTGTTGAATTTGTAGATTGCTTGGATAGTACTGACATCTTCTTAAGTTTGCCTGTCCATGAACATGGGATGTCTTTCCATGTGTTTGTGTCTCCTTTAATTTCAGTGTTATTTTGTAGTTTTCAGTGTAGTAGTCTTTCACCTCCTTGGTTAAGTTTATTCCTAGGTACTTTATTCTTCTTGATGCTGTTGTAAATGGAATTGTTTTCTTAATTTCCTTTTCAGGTTGTTTATGGTTAGTGTATAGAAACACAACTGATTTTTGTGTCCTGCAACTTTGCTGAATTTGTTTATTCCTTCTAACAGGTCTTTTTATGTGGAATCTTTAGACCTGACATATAAGATCATGTCACCGGTGAACAGAGATAGTTTTACTTCTTCCTTTACAATTTGGATGCCTTTTATTTCTTTATTTCTAGCTGGGACGTCTGGTACTGTGTGGAATAGAACAAGATTTAACCTTAAGAAACTGCCAGATGTTTTTTCAGAGTGGTTGTGCCATTTTACATTCCCATCAGTACTGTATGAGAGTTCTAGTTGCTGCATAATCTTGCCAGGATTTGGTGTTGTCATTCTCTGAGTTTAGCCATCCTGTTGTTTAGTACTCCTCACATGGTTTTTGTTGTGTCTCCCTGTGAGTGTGAGCCCTTTTTCTTGTCCTCGTTAGCCATTCGTATATATTCTTTTGAGAAGTATCTGTTTAATCTTTTGCCCATTTTTATGAAGTTGTTTGCCTTTTTATTATTTATATTATTGAGTTGTAGGAGTTCTTTATATATTCCAGATAAAAGTTTACAGATGGATATGTTGCAAATATTTCCTTCAGTTGATGACTTACCCATTCATTTGCTTAACTGTAATTTTAAAAGTATCTTTTTAATTTGGTACAGTAAAATTCACTCTTTTTGGTATGTCATTCTTTAGCTTTGACAAATGTGTAGAGTCATATAACCAACACCACACTCAAGATGCAGAGCAGTCACAGTCACAGTCCCCTCCCCCCGCAGTCCTCTCCCACTGCCACTCTGTAGTCAGCACCCTACCTGGGGTTCCCACCTGGCACCTGGTGATCTTTTGGTAAAGTCTACTTTATAGCATTTTTTCTTTTATAGGTAGTGCTTTTGGTGACAGACATAAACACTCTTTGCCTAGTCCGGGTTCACAAAAATTTTCTTACACTGTTTTCTGCTAGAAGTTTTCTCGTGTTAGGTTTTACAAGTCTCTGATCTCTTGGAGTTAATGTTTAGATCTGATATAAGGAATGTATGGAGGAGGTTCACTTTTTGATACGTGGGTGTCCAGTTCTACCACCGCTTGTTGAGAGAGTATCCTTTCTCCATTGAATTGTCTTTGCACGTTTGTCAAAAATCAGTTGGCTCTGTATTCTGTTCCATTGACCTGTGTATTTTAACTGAGCTTTTGATCAAAGAAGTTGTTAATTTTGAGGAAGTCTGGCTTATCAGTTTTTTCTTTTATGCTTGCACTTTCTGTATTTCTCTAAGAAATCTTCACCTACTCCAGGGTTGTAAAGATCTTCTGCCTCCAGGAGAAGGCAGAAGCGGGCAGAGATCTTGTATATCCCATTCTGCCTTCTCGCCTGCATCCGTCTGTGTGTCCCCGGAGTCACAAGGCTGTGTTTATTGGAAGGAGCTAATGGGTTTGTCTTTAAGATTTAAATATAATAATGTATTCGAGGCACTTGATATGGTACCTGGCACATGCAAAATGAGCATTTAAGAATCTGATTTTGCTACAGCTTTGTTTCTCTTGAGATGAACTGGCTGTACTACACTGTAGCTGCTGGCAGAATGTGGTGGGAGTGTTGGATGAAACTGCCAGTAGATGTTACGTCAGATGCGAGGTAGCTGTTACTCTAGTTCTGCCCCACCTTCTTGCCCTGGTCGTATGCTCCGGTGTAACCCTCCCCTACCCAAATCCCCATAAAATATGCACTGCTTGCAGGTTGCCATTCTTCTCTTGAATTGTCATTCGTTTGGTAGAAGTGCTTGGTGAACCTGCCTTTCCTCTTTCATCTTCTCCTGTCACATCCCTTTCCTTAGGGCCGCCTCCTCCTCTTCTAGGATAACTTTCTTTAAGCAGGGCCTTCTTCCCCAAACATCTGCCTAAAGGAGGAGCCCGAGGGTAGAGCAGGGCCGACGAACCAGTGTCCTGGTTGGGCAGTGTCTGAGGATAGAAGGTAGGGAGTGATACTCACATCATCTCCTGGATGTAGAACGTGCTTAATATTTATGAGAAGTAAATACTGGAGTTCAGCCTTGTCACTTTGTTCTGATGTGGCGTTCTCCAGCATGAGCCTTGTGACTCCTTGGCTCATAGGAGAAAGTGGCTGACACTCCCCCTGTGCCTGGCACCCTTAACCCCCGTCCATTGTCACAGGGAGTCTTCTCACACAGACTCAGGTCAGATGAGTCTCCCACCCAACGTGGAGGACTGACTGAGCGGGGAGCAGCAGGTCGGCCAATCTCCTCCCACACCAGGGGCTATTGGGAAGTGAGTTTGGTGGTCACAGTAACTCGGGAGCTACTGGCATTTAGGGAGCCATATCAAAGAATTTGCGGACATATTTCAGAACCACAACAGGATGTTTTCGTGTTTACAGTATTTTGGTACATCTCTGGCTTTGCAGGTCCCCATCTGGCAGTCAGGCGCTCCTGGTCCCTGGGGCGTTTCATAAGTCGTCTGTCTTCTGTCTTAACGAAGAGAAAGTGGGTCAGAATTGGAAAGTTTGGACCCAGCCCTCTGAGGAAGGATGGGTCAGCCATACCCTAAATCAGAACACAGGGCATCCTGGCAGGCGAGGCTGCAATTTCCTGTCTCAATTCCTGCTTAGCCTAGCTGGCTTCTGGGTTCCATTCTGCTGCTGCCAGCTTGATGGAGGACATGGAACAGGCGGGTGGCCCTTCTGTGAACTGAGCTGACTGGACTCGATAGGTGTTTCAATAAATATAACAGTGTCTGGCCTCCCTTTAAATTTTACTAATAGAGCTTCAGTCCTTTAGTTTTCTGTGAGCTGCACACACCTCAGTTGCTCTTTCATCTTCTCCCGTCACATCCCTTTCCTTAGGGCCGCCTCCTCTTCTGGGATAACTTTCTTTAAGCAGGGCCTTCTTCCCCAAACATCTGCCTAAAGGAGGAGCCCGAGGGTAGAGCAGGGCTGACGAGCCAGTGTCCTGGTTGGGCAGTGTCTGAGGATAGAAGGTAGGGAGAAGAGACCCAGCAGCAGGCTGCACTGTGCAAAGCCCCAGTCCTGGCTCCCTGTGCCATCCTCCCTTTCCCCGTCTGAGTCCCTCTAGAGCATTTGTCTCCTCAGAGGACCTCAGGAACATTCCAAGGGACAGAATATGTGGAAGTGTTCAGCACCCAAGTGCCGTTTTATTAGATTTCTCTTTTGGGCCTCATGACTGCCCTGAAAGTTAGGAGGGCGGGGCAAAGCTGGTCACCCATATTGCACAGTTGAAGGAATAAAGCCCAGTGAGGCTGTGTAGGTGTCATGGCTGACAAGGGGATTTACTGTAGACCAGGAGCGGACGCCTGTAGTCCATCTTGGGACGAGTCTGGGGCCTCTTTCGAAGCTGATCTCCCCATCCATTGTGTCGGAAGCTGCAGCGGCAGGGAGGTCACAGGCAGGCCTGCTGGAGCTGTGAAGTGGCAGCACTGGGAAAGGGCCAGAGGGGCTGCAGGGGGAGCTGCTGGCGTTGCTGAGCCTGGGGTCCCAAGAACCTGAGTCGAGGGGTTGTTAGGGGAAGGCTGGAGGGGGCCCTTCACCTCGTGAAAGGGCAGGTGACGCTTAGAACACTGTAGAGAAGACCGGGGCTTTAATATAATCACAGTTTGTTGCAGAGTGATCTCCTGTGGACTGTTGCAAGTGCCTGGTAATGCTTTCCCTCACCTCCTGGGACCGTTCTCTGTCCTGCTTGCCGATTGGTGTTCTGATGAAGCTCTCCCCCACTGCCAGCAGCGTCCCTTCCCGGAGCCATAGTGTGACCCGTGAAGCCATCTGGTCCTGCAGTATACCCGTTGGTCTTATCTCCATGTGGGCCTAGCCGAGCAGAGAGCTCCTTTCCAGAGCATGGCCCCCAGCCTGTCCTGCTCGGTGGTACTTGCGCAGGCTGCGCCCTTTCAGTAGGCCTTCCTCATGGTGTCTAGTGGCTCAGGCGTTGCCCATCCTGAGGCCTACTTCAAGCCTGCTATTCTCCCGTCCTACCTCAGGACACAGGTAACCCTTCTTCAGAAGGTCTGCTTAGCAAGGCTGCCCTCTGTTTTGTCTTTTACTTATCTGTCTTGTCGACAGTGGTCTCTGTCACCTCTTGAAGGTATCCAGACAGCTGGCCCAGGTTCCATGGTGCTGGGCAGGACCCAGTGCCCCATGGGAGTTGTTCTCCTAGACGGTCATGGTCACTGGTACAGCAAGGCCCAGGCAGCCCTCTTTTCAAATCCTCCCCCTCTGCCGCTGGTTCTGAGTGTGGTGCTGGACACGTACCCTGTCCCAGTGCTGCGCTGTGCAGGGGGCGGAATGAGAGCCTGTGGGAGCTCCCCGCTGGGAAGCAGCTGTTAGGTCTTTCCGAGGAGGACTGTCTGAAGCATCTGATGGAGGCTGCACTGCCCACCTGGGAGCAGGCCTGCTGGGGAAGCTGGGACCTCCTGGTCCCCGGGTGGATGCTCCAGCAGGGCATGGAGGCTGCTTCTGAGGGTCTCAGTCCACTCTGGTGAGGACTGTCCAAGTGGGCTGTGGGCAGTAGGAAGAGGTGGACTAGAATTCTCTGCTGCGTTTCTTGGCTGGAAATTTTTGATTTCCTGAGTGATTTGACCGTGGACACGTGTGCTTCTGCTGTTCCTCTATTTCTTTCTGGGCGAATGTTGAGGAGAAATCGATTCCAAACAATTTAGGCAGCATACTAAATTTCACACAGTGATTTGAGACAGCTCGGTTTACATAATTTAAAACAAGGCCTAAGGCTTGCTGACAACAAAGAAATTGCATCTAGAGAAAGAATCTGTGTTATAGAGACTTCTGAATTTCTACAGGGACACAAGTCCTCCAGTTCCTGAACACTGCATAGTTTAAAGCAGTAGGCCTCTCAGGCGTGGCCTGGGGGTCTCGGGGGCTCCGCGAGGTCAACACTATTTTCATAATAACACCAAGGTGTCATTTGCTTCGTTCTCTCATTGTCTCACAAGTGCACAGTGGCATTTCTGGAGGCTGCTTGACATGTGACTGATGGCTAATGGGGTGTGTACTTGGGATTCTCTCTCTTTTTTTAAAGGATTTTTAAAAATTATGGTAAAATACACAACATAAAATTTACCACTTTAATCATTTTTAAGTGTACACTTCAGTGGCTTTAAGTACATTGACAGTGTTGTGCATCTATCACCACTATCTATTTCCAGAACTTTTTCATCTTCCCAAACTTAAACTCTGTACCCATTAAACACTAACTTCCCATGCCCCTCCTCCTAGCCCCTAGTAACCTCTCTTCTGCTTTCTGTCTCTGAATTTGATGACTCTAGGTACCTCATATAAGTGGAATCATATAGCATCTGTCTTTTTGTGACTGGCTTTCACTTCGCATAACGTCCCCAAGGTTCATGCACATTGTAGCATGTGTCAGAATGTCTCTTTACGCCCCAGTAATATTCCATTATATGGATATACCACATTTTGTTTATCTGTTCATCTGTTGATGGATGCTTGCATTGTTTCCTATCTCTTGGCTGTTGTAAGTAATGCTGTGAACATCAGTGTGCAGGTATGTGTTGGAGTCTCTGCTTTCAGTTCTTTTGGACATATACCTAGAAGTGGAGTTGCTAGGTCATGTGGTAACTCTGCATTTAACCTTTTGAGCCTGTACTTGGGAATTTTGTGTGTACAAATTCTCAGTTTTAATTTCTTTTTTTTTAAAGATTTTATTGTTTCCTTTTTCTCCCAAAGCCCCCTGGTACATAGTTGTGTATTTTTAGTTGTGGGTCCTTCTAGTTGTGGCATGTGGGACACCGCCTCAGCATGGCCTGACGAGCGGTGCCATGTCCTCGCCCAGGATCTGAACCGGCAAAACCCTGGGCTGCTGAAGCAGAGCGTGCGAACTTAACCACTTGGCCCCAGGGCCAGCCCCTCAGTTTTAATTTCTAACACAATAACTGTTGACAGATACAACCCACATAAACAAAAGATCTTTGGGGTCCTCAGAAATTTTAAAAGTATAAAGGGGTCTTGGGATGAAAAAATTTGAGAACTGCTAGTGTGATAGAATTTCTTATTTTGGTTTGTGGCCTTGCACTTACATGGCGAGGGTGTGGATTGTTTCAGAAAGCATCAATAGTGCATTGGCTAGGAAGAGTCTGCCTCTCTCTCCCATTTTACAGCCAGGAGACGATCGGCACAAGAAAAGGCCTAGGCAAAGCTAGTAGTGGGAAGACAGGGCGACAGTTTTTGAGCAGCTTTGTATGTGGCAGAAATTGTGCTGGATGCTTTACAAAGGGACGTGAGAAGATCTGGAGGAAGAGAGGAGGGGGCATGTTAATTGACAGCTAGAGTAGTGCACATTAGACCCGTCTGCATCATGGTTGATGTCTGTGTGTCAGGCCCACCACACGAGGCAAGCTCTGCTAAGTCCTGGGTCTCCCTGCTTGTTTACCGCTCTGCCACGTCACCTGCAGAGTTGTCTGGCACCAAGTGGTGCTCAGTAAATATTTTTTGAATGGGTGATTCACATGTGTTAACCAGTGACTCACATGTTGGATTGCTTTCAGAACAGCCCCTGCACTGCAGGTGAATCAGGAAGGGAGAGAACCTTCCAGGGCATATCAGAGACTGCAGGTGAATCAGGAAGGGAGAGAACCTTCCAGGGCATATCAGAGAACTGCTGACGTTTTGTTATCTACTTAAAGAAGAGAGGAAGATCTTTGAGCAGTTCAGTTCATTGGACATTAAGTGAGTGTATCCCTGTGCTGGGTGTTGGGTGTGGGGTAGAGGGTAAAGATTTATTCCGACACTTAGACTTTGGAACAGGGTTTGGCAAACTACAGCCTGCAGCTGGCCACTTATTTTTGTTTTGTCTTTGTTTCTCTCTTTTTCTTAAAGATCGGCACCTGAGCTAACTAACAACTGTTGCCAATCTTCATTTTTTTTTTCCTTCCTTTCTTTCTGCTTTTTCTCCCCAAATCCTCCCGGTGCATAGTTGTATATTTTAGTAGTGGGGTCCTTCTAGCTGTGGCACATGGGATGCCACCTCAGCGTGGCCTGATGAGCGGTGCCATGTCCACGCCCAGGATCTGAACCAGCGAAGCCCTGGGCCACTGCAGCAGAGCACGCGAACTTAACCACTCGGCCACAGGGCCTGCCCCTTGTTTCTTTTTTTGACATGTTGCACATGTATCAATGGTTCATTTCTTTTTCTGGCTGAGTAGTATTCCACAATATGGGTATACTGCAGTTTGTTTATACATTCGCTTGTTTTGGACGTTTGGGTTGTTTCCAGCTTTTGGCTATTACATATCAAATGACTGTGAACAAGCCTTTGTATGGACGTGTACTTTGATTTCTCTTGGGTCAGTTCCTAAGAGTGGAATCTCTGGGTCTTATGGTCAGTATGTATTCAGCTTTTTATAAGCCATCAAAATGTTTTCCAAAGTAGTTATATTATTTTACATTCTCACTAGCAATGTAAGAAAGTTCTAATTACTTGACACACTTGCTAACACTTGGTATGGTCATTATTTTCAATTTTAAGTTATTCTAATAAGTATGTAATATTATCTCATTATGGTTTTAATTTGTGTTTCCTTAATGACTAATGATGTTGAGAATCTTTTTATGTGCTTATTTACCATCTGCATATCTTCTTTGGTTAAGTGTCCATTAAAATCTTTTGCCCAGGGCCTGGCCCCATGGCTGAGTGGTTAAGTTCTTGAGCTCTGCTGCAGGCAGCCCAGTGTTTCGTTGGTTCGAATCCTGGGTGTAGATATGGCACTGCTCATCGAGCCACGCTGAGGTGGCATCCCACATGCCACAACTAGAAGGACCCACATCTAAGAATATACAACTATGTACCGGGGGCTTTGGGGACAAAAAGGAAACAAATCTTAAAAAAAAATCTTTTGCCCATTTTTATTTATTTATTTTGTGGAGGAAGATTAGCCCTGAGCTAACATCTCTTGCCAGTCTTCCTCTTTTTTGCTTGAGGAAGATTCGCCCTGAGCTAACATCTGTGCCAGTCTTCCTCTACTTTATATGTGGGTCGCTGCCACAACATGGCTGACCAGTGGTGTGGGTCTGCCCCTGGGATCCAAACCTGTGAACCCTGGCCACCAAAGCGGAGCACACCAAACTTAACCACTATGCTGTGGGGCCGGCTCCCTGCCCATTTTTAAAATTGGGTTGTTTTCTTATTGTTGAAATTTGAGAATTCTTTATTTGTTCTGGGTACAAGTCCTTTTTCATAAATGTGATTTGCAAATGTGTTCTCCTAGTAAGTGTGTGACTTCTTTTTATTCTCTGAACGGTGTCTTTTGAAGAGGAAAAGTTCTCAATTTTGATGAAGTGCAATTTATCAACTTTTTCTTTTATGGATCATGCTTCTGGTAGATGTACCTAAGAAATCTTTGCTTAACTCATGATCACAAAATTTTTTCCCATGTTTTCTTCTGGAAGTTTTATAGTTTTAGGTTTTACATGTAGGTCTATGATCTATTTTGAGTTAGTTTTTGGTACAAGGAATGGATCAAAGTTGTTCTTTTTTTAAAAAAAATGGGTATCCTCTTGTCCCAGTACCATGTGTTGGAAAGGCTCTTCTTCCTCCAGGAGTTGCCCTTGCATCTTTCTTGTACATCAGCTGCCCATGTATGTGTGGGCCTATTTCTGGACCATCTGTTCTGGTTCCGTGGATCTTGATGC
The DNA here is from genome assembly GCF_021613505.1 of Equus quagga. Taxonomy (NCBI): domain Eukaryota; kingdom Metazoa; phylum Chordata; class Mammalia; order Perissodactyla; family Equidae; genus Equus; species Equus quagga. The sequence goes on along the minus strand of NC_060281.1, from coordinate 93,191,195 downwards.
TTATACCACACTGTCTAGATTCCCATACCTTTATAGTAAGGCTTCAAGCCGGGTAGTGTAAGTCCTCAACTGAGTTCTTCCTTTTCAAAGTTGTCTGGGTTTTCTACGTCCTTTGCATTTCCATATGAATTTCAGAGTCGCTTTGTCAATTTCTACAAAAAGGCCTGCTGGAATATTGATTGGGATTGTGTTGAATCTATAGGTCAATTTGGGTAGAATTGGTCTCTTAACAATATTGAGTCTACTCAGATTGAGTCCACTAATGAACACTTGATATCTCCCCATAGGTTTAGGTCTTTAAAGAATTTCTCTTAGCAATATTCTATAATTTTCAATGTATAGGACTTGGACATCTGTCATTTGATTTATCCCTGAGTGTTTCCTATTTTTATGCTATTGTTATGGTAATTTTTTAATATTTGAATTTCTGGAAGAATTGGTATTATTTCTTCCTTAAATATTTGGTAGAATTTTGCAGTGAAGCCATCTGGACCTGGAGTTTTCTTGGTGTAAAGGTTTTTAAATAAAACTCGATTTCTTTTATAGCTGTAGGGCTGTACTTATTGATTTCTTTTTGAGTGAGCTTTGATAGTTTGTGCCTTTGCGTGAATTTGTCCATTTTATATAAGTTGTCAAACTTACTGATTTAAAGTGATTCACTATTTCCTTCTTATTCTTACTCCCCCCCTTATTATCCTTTTTAATATCTCTGAAATCTAGTGATGACACCCCTCTTCTGATAAGTGGTATTTTGTGTTCTTTATTTTTTTCCTAATTAGTCTGGCTACAGGTTTATTAGTGTCATTGATCGTCTCAAATAAAAAAAGAAAACCACACTTTTTAAAAAAAATTATTTTCTCTATTTGTCTGTTTCATCAGTTCCCACTCTGATCCTTATTATTTCTTTTCTGCTGCTTACTTTGGGTTTCATTTGGTCTTATTTTCTCATTTCTTAAGGTGGAAGCTGAGGTCCTTGATTTGAGACCTTTCTTCTTTTCTGATGTAGGAGTTTAATGCAATGAATTTGCCTCTGGGAACTGCTTTAGTTGCATTCCACAAATTTTCATTAATTTAAAATGCTTTCAAATTTCCGTTTTCATTTCTTCTTTGACCCATAAGTTATTAAGTGTCTCAGCTGTTTGCGTTTAGTTGGGGTATTTTCCAGATGTCTTTCTGCTATTGATTTTTAATCTAATTCAGTTGTGGTCAAGCAACATACTCTGATCTGAGTCATTATAAATGTATTGAGGTTTGTTGTATGGCCCATGATATTACCTATTATGGTAAATACTATGTATGCATATGAAAAGAATATATATTCTTCTGGTTTGGGGTAGAGAGTTCCATAAATGTCAGTTAGGTCCAGTTAGTTGATTGCATTGTTCAGGTTGTCTGCATCCTTGCTGATTCTCTTATCTGCTCATTCCGTCAGTTTTTGAAAGGGGGTTGAAATCTCTGATATAATTGTGAATTTGTCTATTAGCAGTTATAGCAGTCTTTCCCTCATATTTTGAAGCTCTGCTGTAGATACGTAAACATTTAGGATTTTACGTCCTTTATCATTATTAAATGATGTTCTACGTTCCTGTTCTACATTGCTCTGAAGTCTACTTTGTATGATATTAATACAGCCACTCCAGCTTTCTTTTGATCAGTGTGAGCATGGTATATCTTTTTTTATCCTTTTATTTTCACCTATTTGTGTCCTTATATAAAGTAGGTATTTTTAGGCACTATATAGTTGGGTCTTGCTTTTTTACCTATGTGACAAATTCTGCCTTTTAGTTGGGTGTTTAGGTCACCCCATATGTTTATTGATTGGGTGAATTTAATCACAATGTACCATTTTGTCATTTGTTTTCTTTTTGTACCATCTATTGTGTGTTTCCTGTTCCTTTTCTTTCTGCCTTCTTTTGGGTTGAATGTTTTATTCCATTTTGTCTTCTTCGTTGGCATGTTTGCTGGAGCTCTTGTGTTGGTTTAGTGGTATTCGTTGTTGCCCTGTCACAGTTTACCTTCACATGACAGACATTTTTGCCTGTAGTATAAGAGCCTTAAGATGGTGTGCTTCTGCTGCTCTCTTCCCAGCTTTTCTGCTCTTGTTGTCAAAATTTTACTTCTACATACATTATAAACCCCACAGTGTGGTATACATGTTTGTGCTCTAGATAATTCTAGATTGACAGCTTTTTCTTTTTTCCTTTTGGGACTTAACACTGTTGCTCCGCTGTCTTCCAGCTTGTAACGTTTCTGACAAGAAAGCTGCTGTCATCTTTGCCTTTGTTTTTTCTGTGCATAATATGTCTTTTTTTCTCTGACTGCTTTTAAGATTTCTGTTTATCTTGGTTTTAAGCAGTTTGATTATGATGTGCCTTGAAGTAGTTTTCTTTATATTTCTTGTGTTTGGGGTCCACTGAGCTACTTGGATCTGTGGGTTTATAGTTTCCATCATATTGGCAAGTTTTTCTGCCATTGTTTCTTCAAATGTTTTGTCTGTTTCCCCCTCCAAGTTCATGTATGTTAGGGTGCTTGAAGTTGTTCCGCAGCTCACAGTTCATTCTTTTGGCTCTTTTTTTCCCCTGTGTTTTAGTTTAGAGAGTTTCTATTGTTTTCTTCAAATCACTAATCTTTTCTTCTACAAAACTGAATCTGTTAATCTTGTGCAGTGTATTTTTCATCTCAAGCACTGTGGTTTTCATGTCTAGGCAGTAGGTATGTTTTTATTTTATTTTTTTTAAAGGTATGCTTTTTGGTGAGGAAGTTGGCCCTGAGCTAGCATCTGTTGCCAGTCCATAGCTGCATATCCTAGTTGTAGGTCATTCTAGTTCTTCTATGTGGGATGCTGCCACACTGTGGCTTGATGAGCAGTGTGTAGGTCTGCACCCAGGATCTGAACCAGCAAACCCTGGACCACCAAAGTGGAGCATGCAAACTTAACCACTTGGCCAGGGGGCCGGCCTCATGTCTCTTTTTAATGTCTTCCATTTCTCTATTTAACATGTTTAATTTTTTGTCTAGCTTCTTGAACATTTGCAATAGAGTTAGAACAACTTTTAATGCCTTTGTTCTATCTTCTGTGCCATTTCTGGGTCAATTTTGAGTGACTGATTTTTTTTCCTCCTCAGTTTGATTGTAATTTCCTGCTTCTCTGAATGTCTAGTAATTTTTTTATTGAATGCCGGACTGTGAATTTTGACTTTTTGGGCGCTGTGTGGTTTTGCATTCCTATAAATATTCCTGAGGTTTGTTCTAACAATTTGGTCCTTCTAGCTCTTGCTTTTAGTCTCTGTCAGGCAGGACTGGAGCACGTTTAGCCTGAGTTAATTTTTCCCCACTAACAAGGCAAGACCCTTCTGATACTTGACACAGTGCCCTGTGAATGATGAGTTTTTCCAGTCTGGCCCCTGAGAACTGGTGCTTGCCTATGGCCCTCTGGACTTTGTTGTTGTACCCTCTCAACCTTTAGGGTGGTTCTTTCCCTGGCCTGAAGTATCCTCACACCACATGCTGGTCAGTACTCTGTCCAAAGCCCCAAGGGGTCCCTCTGTAGATCTCCGGGGTCTTGTCTTTGTGCAGCTCTCTCCTCTAGGACTCTCCAGAGCTCCATCCCGTGAGCTCTGCCTGCCTTGGTTTCCCCCACTTTGAGCTGCATCCACTTGACTCTGTCATTGCCGCTGCCATCCCCACCCACCCCCACCCCTCCGCTGAAGTCTCTATCCCTGCTCTGCAGGCTGGAAATGTCCTCGGGCAGGAAGGCTCACCTCGTGTGTTTCCTGACTCTCAGGGGTCTCTCTCATTCCTTGCCTGATGTCCAGGGTCTGGAGAACTGGTGTTTTCTTACATTTCATCCTTTTTCCCAGTTGTTTCAGGCAGGTGGTTAAATCCGTCCCTGTAACTCCATCTTAGCTGAAAGCCTTTATAAAACAGACGATGTGTTGAAGATTTCATCCATGTCGTCAGTTTTATAAAGGCTTTTCTGTGCTTGGATTGAATTGATTTACTGCAGTGTGTGGCAGGTGGAGGGGAGGGTACACTGAATTATAGGAACAAGCTTCCCCCACCGCCCGGCCCCCACCCCTCCCTTTCCCACCTGGGACTGGAGGACATGCAGGTGGATGTCTGACGCTGTGGGGAGATGTGGAACTGGGGCTGCACCCACCATCTGAGCCTGCTTACAGAGCACTCTGAAGAAGCCCTCTCCTGTGTGCGCTGAGGCTGTGGCACACTTACCCACGTGGGCTCACGATGCCCCAGGTGTCAGTCCCAGGAGGTGGTTGGGGGAGGGCTTGTCCCCTTCCACCTGATTTGCTGCGTTCATCTTCCGTGACAAATTGGAGTGATGCTTGCTCTGATTACTCAGGGCAGTGGTGGAACAGGACTCAGGTGCAGGAATAGTTCCTCCTGGATTTCAGTGGAATAACTCCGGGAGGAGGATGACTGAGGGAGCATGTGCAGGAGCATGTTGTCGTTTGTAAGTGAGCTCTTTGTTTCCTCTTCCTTTGTCATCAAGTAGGTGTGCAGAACTCCATCCCTCACACTTCAGTGTTTTTCTGTGGTTCCAAGATTTGCCCATCTATCAGCAGCCACCTCAGTTCAGGAGTCTGCAGTCCTTTTCCTAAAGGGCCAGAGAGTAACTGTTTTCGGCCTTATAGGGCATACAGTATCTTTTGCATTTCTCAGCTCCACTGTTGTAGCATATTTGTGGCTGTGTTCACATAAAGCTTTATTTTAAAAACCGGTGGGAAGTTTCGGATTTGGCCCGTGGCCTGTAATTTGCTACCCCCTGCCTCAATTCAAGCCCTTACTTTGCTGAGTTATTTAGTAATTTTGTCTCCCCCCCACCCATTATAAGTGCTTCCAGAAACCATTGCTGGTTATACACACACACCTTGCTTAAAACACAGATCTTATCATGATACTTACTGGTGAAATAACATCTGGGTCCCTACAACTTAGCAAATAAAGGTCAGAATTATCTTACCCCCAAAGCCTCCACAATCTGACCCTTCTTATATTTCTGATCTTATCTCTGGTAATTCCCCATCTGTCTGCTCACACACAGTCTACTTGGCATGCTTTCCCACCCCGTGATACTTCCTTAAGCCCTGCTTTTTCTGGAAAGCTCTTCCTTTCCTATTTTATGTACCCTTTGAAACCATGGACCCACCTTGGCAACCTGTTCACCCTTCTTTAAGAAGCATTCCAGAGCCCTTCGGGTGGAGACAGTCTCTCCTTCCTTCCTGTTGTGTTAGCGTGTTGTTTGAGTGCTCCTGTGGGGATGACCTCTGTTTGCTCTGTCAGAAACCTGGGTGTGTGTGTTTTTGTGTGTATGTCCTCCCTGTTGACCCAGATTCCCTCAGGAGGTGAGGCAGGTGCCCTCTTGCTTCTGTCTCTGTGGCCCATTGCAGAGCCCAACTCAGAGCAGAAACGCAGCAGGTGTGTGTTTGAGGTGATGCATAAAGGTCAGTGTCTTGGGGGGTGCGTTGCTCTGGGGGCTTATGGCATTGTGTGTAGAGCTTTTGGCTCTTTCTTGGGATGTGCGTGCAGGTCCCCAAGAAGGCAGGCTATGGGCAGACTGCCTGGTGTCTGGCCCACGCTCACAGGGGCCAAGCAATGGCAGCCCTGGCTGCTCCAGGTCCTGGCTGCTACTGCCACTTCCTCAATGGCCTCTTGCCCTTTGGTTCCACAGAGCTGCGGTGCAACCCTGGGCAGTTTGCCTGTCGCAGCGGCGCCATCCAGTGCATCCCCCTCCCCTGGCAGTGTGACGGCTGGGTGACTTGTGAGGATGAGAGCGACGAAGCCGACTGTCCAGGTGAGTGTGTCAGGCAGGTGGATGCACGTGGCCCCCGCCTCTCCGTCGTAGCTGCGTGATTGTGCTCCTGTGAAGGAGGAGATGGTGTCAACTGGTAACCTGTGTCGTATGCACGTGCTGGACAGCTATTTTGAGCTGCCCCCTACTCCTCTGTGTGTCTGTCTCTCTTTTTTAAAAATAGATGCCCAGCCTGGTCCCAGAATTTGCAAGATGGCAGGGTCAGGGCTGTGGTGAGGCAAGAGAGGTGCCCAGGACGCCACGTTTCAGGAGGCACTGCTGGCCCCAAGAGCAGCGCCGCTTGAAGTGTGGTGCCCTTGCACCTCCCACTTCACCCTCCCCTGGCTCTAGAGGTGGCTGCCTGTTGAGACTTGGCGAGAATCCTGACAAGCGTCATTTAGACCGGCCTTGGCTCTGCCCACCTGTCCTGCTCACTCACTCACTAGTAATCTTGCACTTGAGGGTTTTCTCCTGGCTATGTTTAGGCTCCTAAAGACATATGCAGATGCCATAGAAAGTCTTAAATTGTTGGTTCTCCACCTGGTTCCTCCCCCAGCACCCTCAAGGAGTGTAACACAGCCTGGGAGTGATGGTGTTAACTGCATCCCTGGTTCTCAAATTGGGTTAGGGTGGAAGGTGTAGCATCTTGCGTGTGAGTGTGCATGCGTTTGTGTGTGTGTGTGTGTGTGTGTTTGTGAGACACACACACGCATACACGCTAATTTATTTAAGACCTGGGTGGTTCTGATAAAGTCCCTAAGAGGAGGGTATGTCTTATTCCAAACTCTTTGGTCTGGCATTCAAATTTCTTCTCAATCTGGCTTGGTTCTAGTTTGCCAAACTGATTTGTCACTATTTCCCCTTCAGTGGCTCAGCTGGGCCGTTTCCTGTGCCTACCCCATAGAGAAGTTCCTGGCCACATTCTTTGTTTATGCGTTTCTCTTGTCCTGGAATCCCCTTGTTCTGTCTCCGCATGGACAGATCCTGCCTGTCCTTCAAGGCGCGGCTCAGATGATAGTGCAGCAAGAGGGCCTCTCTGGGCGCCTTGGCTGTAGGTTGGGTTCTGCCACACCTGCTCTTTCCCTCTCTGATGGCATCTAGAACCACTGGTAACTCTCACCATTACCTGTGCCCACACTTGATCTCTCCTAGACTGTGAGCTCCCTGAGGGCAAGAAACTTGTCCTCCTCCCCAGTGGGACCTGGCCTAGGGTCCTTTTCAACAGTCAGTAAATTAAAGAAGTGTTGTAATTCCTGTAGGACAGGTGCTAAAGAAAAACCAATCAGCTCCAACCAGGGGATCAGACAGGGCATCAAATAGAAGGTGACATTTGAGCTTGGGACAGTTCTTTGAGCAGGGGTCCAAAATAAGAAGCAGAGGTGGCCTGGTCGGACTGTATTTGCCTGTAAAGATGGCCATGTAGAAGGGAACCCTCCTAATTGTTCTTCCTTCATCACATGGTGCATGTCTCTGGTTGAGGTGTTTGCCTTTCCAGTTTGAAAGGTGGCAACTGCATCAGGAGCCTCTAGGACAACTCTGTGTCTGGGAGCCCACCTGGTCGTTCCTTGAATCACAGTCCAGAGAGTGTGAACTTCCCAGTGCTTGGGATGCAGATGCTCTGTGCTCCGTCAGCCTGGTGATGAACAGTGATTGTGACTGGGTGCGTTCCTGGTCTGACTTATGGAGTGAGACTTCATTTCCAGCCTCCTAGAGTATTTTCTGAACAAAGAACCAAATGGTTTTTGGCTGGCTTTAAAATGGGAGCACAGCTTATTTGCTACTCTCAAGTGCCTTCTGCCTTAGCTTTTAAGGTTGTGTGTAGTGACTGCGCTGTTACAGATAGTGAAAACAGTGGTAGGCACTCCTGTGGTTCACCTGTCTCTGCACTGTGGACTGGATCTGGTTTCTCTTTTGGGTCGCGTGGTCCGGCACAGAGGGTCCCAAGTCCACTCAGCGCAAGTGTTGACTTGAAGTTACGCAGGTTCCTGTATTTTCTCCCAAGACAGAAGAAGAAAGTCTATTCTGCAGGAGCCCAGACTTGTGAGTGGATGGCGTGCTGCAGGCCCCGACCATTGAGGCGTGATGGCGACAACGGTGTATGCAGACTCATCGAGGCCTGCAGG